>NC_050515.1:348779-368151 GCF_002922805.2 Oryzias melastigma | reverse complement strand
ATAATTATTGTGTGTTGGGCCCAGTGGTTCACCTCAGTAGAGATTTCTGTCTTCGTGTCGGTGTCAGGCCTTCACAGAACAAAGCCTTTTTTGGTGGAGGTTCAGCACAAACGAGCATTTTTCTGTTAAACAAAGGCTCACAGCATCCGTGGATGCTGATTGCAGAATTCTTATAATGATTAGCCAACATTTCCGAAGCAATTAAAGTGTGGGGGGGTGTTGTATGTTACTAAAGACTTTTGCCAGCTGTCGATGTTTACAGTTTAGGTGAAGAAAAACAATCGGGAATTTGAGGATCAGCTGTGGTGTTTGATTGTCCTTCTTTTTCTGCAACCATGTGTGCTAAAAGCTCGTTTCTAATGCCCATGACAACCAGAGAATAAAGCAGGAGGGAGATGAAAAGCAAGGAGAGAACAAGGTGTGCTGGCCCTTGTTTCTGGATGGAAATGAGGGTGAATATTCTACCCGGCAACAACAGAACCTCTTTAAAGGAGTGAAGTGGACTGAGATGTTAAACAGAGCTCAGCTGTGTGCCAGGCGGCTGCTGTGCCTGTGCAGCATCTTCAGGCCCAGAAAGCTCTAGGGCCTTTAAGCGATCGTGTCCTCAAGTCAAGAATCTCATCCCAATCCTGGCACGATTCTTACAAAATCAACATCTGGAGTTCAGGTCATTTCTTTAAACCTTAAAAGTGTAAGATTGTATGAAAGCAAAGTACTTTAAGAGTTGATTAACTGTCTGTTAGGCCTCATGGACTGAATTGTTATTTATGGAAAATAGTTTCCCAGCATGTTGGGATATAAATAAACATTAAAAAAGGAAAATTTAAAAAGAAAAAAAACAGAAAGTACAGTTTTTGTAAAAGTTTCCACATTTGTAAAACTTTCAAACATTTTTACAGTAAAAGATTATGCAAACAAAGTGGATGTTTGCATCTTAAGGTTTTATGACCTTCTGTCTTGTTTATTTACTTCTATTTCTAGATGAGATCATTATGAAAACTGTTAAGACTTGCCTTTTGTTAAAAGAAAAAAAAACTATCTTACCTGAGTGTTAGTTTCCTGAGAGGAAAAAAGGACTGTTTTCAAAAAGAATAATAAAAATGTTTTGTTTCCTCCATCCTAGAAGCCTTTAAACCCCGTCAAAGTGCGGGGCTGTCTTTATTCTCCCTCTCAGAGTAAACATCAGCAGCCTTCCAGACGGATCCGTTTCACAACCTTTTTCCACCTAAATTTTCCCGTCTCCAAACTGTCCAGACTTGCACTTTTCCATGAGCGAGTCCTATTGGTCGCTGGGTGCCCCGAGTCGCGCCGTGATTGGCTAGGAGGGACGTCAGTCTGGTGTGTCCACGTGTGCACTCTCACTCTCGCTCCGCCCGCCCGCGCGGCTCGGCTCGGTCCATCTCCTCACAGGAAACCGTTAGTTTTCAGAGAGCGGTCCGCCCCGGGACAAGAGCTGCTGCACGTAGGCTGCAGCTGGAGCGCCTCCGCCCCCCGGGAGGACGGAGGAAACCAGCCTCTGCTTGAGACCGGATTCATTCATTAACAACTGTGATACTTCAAAATAAAAGTACTCAAGTAGAAAAGTATACGCAGCCATTAAAAAAGTAGTGAGAACTATTCAGTATTTCAAAGACCCACTCCACTGAAAATAGTGCTTTTGGTGTTTTAGCATGTTCATGTGGCATTTTTCTCATGATGGAGGATATAAATAAACCAAATGAAGATTAAAAACTACATTTTGGTTGTACTTTTTAAATTAAAATGATTGTGAAGCAGAAGCAGACAACAAAAATGCATTTTGAAAAAGAGCATATTTGTCTCTGCTCTGCTCCATTCTGATGCATCCACTTGTAGACGAATAGATCCATGAACGTCTTTGTTTTCCTCGTCTGAGCTGGAATCTGGATTAAAACAGTCCGGCTGATATTGCTTGCCATTTTCGTTGCACCACTAATGTCAGGTTTGGGGTGTGAGGGACTGTAATCTACTGGGAGAGAGTGTAAATAGATGGGCGACGGGATGTGGGGGTGGGCTTATTGTCAGAGATGAATTTCTGATGAACTCCTGCTGCTCCGCTGACACTATGTCCTTGAAAACAGCAGTTTACTCTTTTTTTTTCTAGGCCTATCGTGGGTATGAACAACATAATCAGAATTAAGAGATTACTGGGAAAGCTTTTACAATAGATCCAAAGAGGATCGAAGTGGATCTTTATTTTCACATTGAGGGTTCAAAATTAGTCAGTGGACAAAGATGGGTTTTCTTTCAAGTTTATTTTATTTTATTATTATTTTTTAAACAGGTAAAAAAAAACACACAACAAAATGAAACAAACAAGTGGGACTAAACTGAACAGGCATATTCCGTGTATTATTTTTTTACATTTAGTTATTTTTTCAGTTGGGCCCAAATTACTTTTGGTTTTGGAAGAACGTTTTTAAACATTTGTCCACTGACTAATTGTGAACCGTCACAATATGCTTGGAGTATTGTTGGAAACATCAAGATTTTCACTTTTGTGTAGAATAAAATTAAAAATATATACATATTTAACACAATTTGAATAGCTTCCATTTAATGATCTTGATTATGTTATATTTTATGTCTAATAAATGGTTGCAGTAAAGTGCTTTTAATAAATGCTGCTTTTATTCCCTAAATCTGTTATGCAAGTGTCTTTCTTGTTTTTTTTAAAGCTAGAAGTAGCTCCAAAGTTTAACATAATTATTCAGAAGATTTGTTTGTATTGATAACACTGAATATTGAATAAAAAAAATCATCTGAGGTATATGTTTTTCACCCAAAGCAATGATCTGGTTTCTTAAGGAAATATGGCAAAACAGAAATATAGTCCAACATGTTATTTTAATGTTTTATTCTTGCATGAAACAGATAGTTTACAAATGATACATCACAAAGAGAAAACAATCAAAAACCACAACATAAAGATGGATAGATAAACAAATACAGCATCAAATGAAGACAAAATGAAAACAAAAATCAGAAACTAAAGAGAAAGGCCAGTTTAAGAGATTTGTTGAGATGTTGAACAGCAGACAGAAAAACATGGAAAATGCATCCACTGTAAAAAAAAAATGTAAAAAGCCATCTTTGCTAACATTCGTTTGGATTTTTTTATTCAGCAGTGTTGTATAGTCTCTATGGAGCATTTATGACACTGTTGTGAATGTTTGTAAGGATAAGAAGACCTTGTCACACTTTTTAGACGGTGAGTATTTAGTCAAAACACATATTAGTCACTTAGACATAATAATTTACTGGAAATAACTAAGAGATTTAAGATTGTTTCCAATAATATAAACTGATGGTTTATCAATAATCAGATTCAAAAGTCTCATTTCTGTATGTATTTTATTGTTTTATTAATTTTATTGTTGGGTATTAAAAAAAACACTTATAATTTGCGATATTTGTTTGTATAGCATATTTTTTTTGCTGTCAGTTTACAGATAAAATCTATAATCTGGTTTCTTAGACATTTATAGGCCCTTTCGCACACAAAAAATCACAATCAAAAATAAAAATAATTGTAGACAAGTGATTTATTGGCAGCAACATCCTTATAACTATTCATTGGGTAACTATGGCAACTTTTCTGGCTACAGTGCAGTTAATAATCTCCATCAAAGAGGATAAAAAGTCAGTAGCAGTGTTCAACTTATACCAAAACTTTGTAGTGATGTCCTTTCAGCATCTGTTATCACATAAATGTTTGCACTTGTGTTACTACTGATGCATCTCTGAACCATTCTTCTATACACGTCGACCAACTAAACAGAAGTAAAATGTTTTATCCTTTGTCATGGCTGCTAGTTCTAATAGTCTGAAATGAATGCTGTGGCAGCACTTCCTTTGAACATTTAACATGAGCTTTTTTACTGTCTCCAGTGTTATTACCTAAATCACAATGTTGCTACAGTAAATGATATGTTAGGACACAGACTGGAGTGGTGTTGTTGACGACAAACCAAAGCACATTTAGTGAGGGCGGGTTTTCTAGATTTTATTCAGGCATGCACCAATGCTGGACACACATGTGTGAATGCGGATTCCTCAAAGTCTTTGAAGTTCTTAAATTCAAGGTTTTTGTGTGGTGTTTGCAGCCAATTTAAAGCTAAAATCACAGATTGCAAACAGACTGAAGATGTTCAACCACAAACCCAGGGAGAATGTAATCAGATTACCAGGCTGTAAGGTAAAGAAATACAATAGAAACATTTTTTTTTACAAAAGAAAACAGTGTACAAACAATCTTTCAATAAATGCTTCTTTACTTAGACCAATGCATTGTAATTTTATACTTTTTGCTGTTAAAACAAACAATAAACTTCCCTTTTGGCAACAAAAAACACATAAAAGAAGAGTTTAAAAATGTTGTACAGACAAGTTCACATGCAAAAGTCCATGTCTAAAAGTGGTCTGTGGTGGATCCAAACCCACCAGAACCATTTTCCACCAGTATCCCGTGTGTGCTCTGGCAACACCTACTTTTTAACATATATTTATAGGAGCATCACTTTGGATTGCACGGTTGTGAGAAAGTCTGGTGACACATGTTCAAGTCTAATAATTTAAACATGCGTGCATGGCAGCAAATTATAAAAATACACACAAATAGAGGGTCCTACATTAGTCAAAGTGTTTTAACAAAACTGCTTTTAACTGGAGCCAAAGCCAATTTAAAATTTGTGAAAGCAAACAGAGATAAAGGATTCATCAAACAATGGTCTGCTTCTGAGCATAAAGCAACTATGTAATGGATTTACTGGAATATCTAATACATTTTAGTGTGAAACTATGTGCATGCTGACGTCACACCAAATTATCTCAACTATAGAGTTATCTGTTGGGGCAAACTATTGACTGTATAAGAGAAGTGGACTGAGTGAGTGTGAGGTAGAAAATTGTTTACTTCTGCTTCCAACATAATGAGATCAGTTCAGTTGCCTTTTTTTTGTGACACGGACGCCGCCATGTTGGAGCCAGACCCCATCGGTAAACGGTGATTGGTTCAAAATCTGTCAATCAAACATTTTGAACATTGGATGTGGAGACCACATACTTTTATTTAGGCATCTGATTGTCCAGTTTTAATACTTGCACTTTAGAAAAAATGTCAAGAAAAAAAAATCAGGGTTAGCGAAAATATGTAAAAAAAAAAAGAAAAAAGTAGCAAAACAAAAATTGCTAAACTGGCAAATAGAATGACTGAGAATGGCTGTTTATTTCTCTGTGGAAGTCTTATGGTGCATTCACACCGGACGCGTCAAGATCGCGTTTGCCGCCTCACGTTTGACGGTTGTCAAATTTACTGCTTATCTTGACGCCTTGACGCCCCTGCCGCGGAGCAACTGCCGAAGTCGTTCTGGAAGTCATTTGTTGCCACATCATGGAAAACATGGATGATGTTGAGCGAGTAGCTTGGGTTTATATGTTTTGAAGTGCTATACAGAGGCGCTAGGAAGCACATCACTGTGTTCGTTTTCACCAGATCTTTCAAATTCTCTGGGTTATGTGTATATATAAATATATATATGTATTTATCTTGCAGCAAGAGCTGCACCTGAGGGCTTGTTTGAAGCGTCCAGTTTGAGCATAAATACCAGGAAAATAAAAATAAAAATGGGCATCTTTTAATTATTTCTTGATGAAAATAAGGCAAAGTTCATGAAGCTAGAGGGATCCTGTGTGCTACAACAGCACCCATGATTGGGCTCCGTGCTGCCGGGCAGTTAACCGCCGATGGGAAAGCAGACCGGGCTCCACAGGGATCCACAGTAGGCCTCGCTAGCCTGGACAACGGCGATCGCCATCACCAGCGGCGACAGCTGTTAGATGTGCCACTGGGCGGCTGGCTAGCATAGCCGTCGATCCAGCTCCATGAGCTCTGTGACAGGCTGACAATCTGTCTGCATCATGCCTTCACCCAACAGTAACTGGGACAATTTCTGGGAAGAAATTGGGTGGAAATTCAGGACAAAAATGTTTATTTCTATCCTTTTATCTAGTCATGGAAAACATCACATGCCCAAACCTGAGTCACTGATTGGTTGACGCGGTGACACGACGCTCCCAACACCCCAGATCAGATCTTTACATATTCTTAACATTGAAACTCGGCGCACCTACTGGGTTTGGTGTGAATGCAACATTAGTGGGAATTTCCTGTTTGGAACGTCAGGGGGGAGGAGTCACTCAGTTCAGTTCTGATATACAGTCATTGATGAAAACTCCCACAAAAGTCATATCTGTTTATTCTAAATGTAGTTGAGTTCAAGAAAATCCTCAAATGTCAGTTTCACATTGGTTTATAATGTTTTTACTGAATGTTTTTCTTTTAAAATGTGAAATCAACATGTTTGTCATTGGATTGGAAGTTAATTTTGTCCCTAGTGTCAAATTTTATAGTTGGAGCTTCAGCGTTTATGTTCTTTGATTTACTCACACCGCTTTTCTCCTTCAGAATCTACTACAGTTATGTTGATCATGTTAATGGTTGAAAAGTTACAGTATAAGATTTTGTGTTTAAGCTTCATCGATGACGCCTCACTGTTTAAAGGGTTAACTAAAACTGTTAAAGCTGACTGATTGAGTACTTCATGCACATGCAGGTTGGTTCACAGCTTTTCTCACTTTTTATTTATCTGTAAACAAACCAATGAAAGAAAACACAAAACATTATATACAAAAAGACTCCACCACACAGCAGCTTTCCTCAAACTGCACCGATGGGACACCGTCTAACCATGCAGGAGGTCTTTGGGCAAACAGGTCACGTAAACATGCGGGCACGGCAAGAGCAGGGTCGTCACGGGACAGTGGTGCGGGACGAAGACCAGTAGAGGGGTTTTATGACGGAGACATGGACGCGGCATGTGGGACACGTCTGTTTCTTCCACAGCCACTGCTCCATGCACTGAAAACACATCGGGAAGCGTGTTATTACCCGCGCCGGATCCATTTTTCAGACAGGCCATCACTTCTGGTGGATATGGATTTTCTATACTGACGCCAGGAGGCCATTGGCCCCACATGGATGTTTTACAGTAAGCACGTGCATGGCACGCTCAATAGTGACCCCAACACTCGGCTGCAAGGGCAACAGTGTTGTGTGTGCTGAATCCTGAATCTGACGTTTGGATTTAACTCACACTTAAAAACACTAAACATACAATTTTTTGGGTACTTTCCAAATATTTACACGTGACCATAACTATATAATTACTCTGCTCCAAGTTGTGACTCTTTATCATGTCTCTGCAATCAGATGTTAGAGGACAAAACAAGAAACATCTGTGCATACAAATTTAAACAAAAAGTACATTTGTCATTAAAATTAAGCACTCACTGTTGATAAATACAACCTAACACTGACAGAATATGGAATAAAAAATATAAGTACAATCACAAAAATCTGTTATCCTTGAGGAAAAACAAACTCCCACTTCAATAAAAGAACCTGTCTTTAGGATTATCTGGTCAAGGTTCTTACATGAACCGCAGCATGACATCATGAATCCTCAAGACACAACTCTGATGTCTGCCTGAAGCGTGGAAACCCTCAAACTTTCCAAAGATAAATCTCTGTCTTCATCAGCGGTGTCTGCGCAGGGAGAGCTGACGATAGGGGGTGTGCAGCTCCTTCTCTGAGGAGATGTCTTCGTCTGCAGACCTTCTCCTTTCGCCCGAAAGCCTCCTGACCTGACCGGCAGCTGTCTCGCTGCCTCTGCGCTGCAGGCTCTGCTCTAGCTTCCGAGCTACCTTCAGCACACCAGAGGGAAGATTCAGACATCAGTGTTGTCTTCCTGTGCCTCTGCACAGAGTTTCGATTGTTGCTCTATTGTTGTCATTCCAGATGGCATCATGGATGTCTGGGAACGAGCTGCTGCCACGCTCTGCAGATCTGATGTCTGAGATGCTGCTTTCACGGCAGACCTGAGGCATGCAGCAGCTGTGTTTACCATGATCTGACAGACTTACCTCTTTGTGGAAGCGGTGTGTACAATGAAGCTTTTGGACTGCTCCTCCTCCACTTTTGCTCATATCTTCATGACAGATCAGGCACACCTTGTTATCATCAGTCTGGAAAACACCGCAAAGGTTATCAGTTTTCAGCATTAAAACCTAATCTGGTATCTCCAGTCGTGTTGTTTATAAAATATTAAATCATCTCCAATCTTTGATTCTCAAGTTTAGCTGTAGTAAAACTGAATAGAGCGTTCCAGAAATAATTTAGGCTCCAAAATGGTTTTACAGTTCTTTCTATATGACTCTGTCAAGGTTTGAATATAAAAGAAAGTTTTAAAACACTAAAATGAAAATATTTTTCATTCATACCATAACATTTCCATGCAGGTTCATTTAGAGACTGTTTTAGTTCACATCCTTATCTGTAGTATTGAGGGTCACTTTCAGAACATTTAACAAATAAGGATTTATAGATGGGTGTTTTTAAGGTTTGTTTTCTCATCTTTAAGTAATACGTGTTTATTTTCCTCCAGTCACACCATGCAGGTTCAAGTTTTCTTTTGTTGAATCTGCTTTCGGGCTGCACGGTGGCGCAGTGGTTAGCGCTCTCGCCTCACAGCGAGAAGGCCCCGGTTCGAATCCCGGCTGGGACCTTTCTGTGTGGAGTTTGCATGTTCTCCCCGTGCATGCGTGGGTTTTCACCGGGGACTCCGGCTTCCTCCCACCATCCAAAAACATGCCTCATAGGTTAATTGGCGACTCTGAATTGCCCCTAGGTGTGGATGTGAGAGTGGATGTGTGAGTGATTGCGGCCCTGCGACAGACTGGCGACCTGTCCAGGGTGTACCCCGCCTTCGCCCTTCAGTAGCCGGGATAGGCTCCGGCACCCCCGCGACCCCGAAAGGGAAGAAGCGGTCAAGAAGATGGATGGATGGATGGATGGATGGAATCTGCTTTCTGTCAAATTAAGGGTTCTTGTTTTTCTTTGTTTTGGTCTGTCTCATTTTTTATCCATTCTTTGTTGTTGATCAGAGCTTAGTTTTTTACTTTTATTTCGATTTTTAAGTTTGTCATGACTTTTTTCAGAATTTTTATCACTTTCCATCTACATTTTTAAATTATCAATAGGATATTACCATTTTTATTTATCCAATGTACATTTACAATTCTAAAGATCCCTAAAGGGACATCAAAGTAAACACTTTTAATTGAATTAAAACAAATTGTTGTGGTTACCAGAAAGTAACTGCTGTGCACCAGATAGTAATCCGAATTTTTTTTTTTTTATTTAAATGTTTTTACATTTTTTTTGTGTGTTTGTTTAATGTCCCTTTAGGGCACATGTGTTAAAGTCAAGGCCCGGGGGCCGTATCCGGCCCACTGGGTGATTATATCCGGCCCCCCAGATCATTTTATATTTTTGTTATTAACAGCCCAATATTATCTTGCGCTGATAACATAATGCAACACATTCTCATTCCCAAGTCGTCACATATTGACGCATGGTTCTGGACACTTTGGGTGTCCCCAACTCTTTGTTTTTTGATGTCCGGTACCGGTCCAGTACTGAGACGTGGACCCGTCTGGTATCCTACCCTAACCTTAACCCGGTACCGAACAGCCAGTAACGGTCGTGGATCAGTACTGGTTCCGTACGCGGTTACAGACTTGGGTTAGGGTACTGGTTCCGGCTGCATCCCGAGATTTGGTCTGCGTTATAAAGTTACGTTTTGAAAGTTTTAAGAATTTAACTTTGGTGTGTTAAATTAAGGTTTATCCTGTTCATCCTGCGACCTAAGGCATGTTTTGGATTTTGGCCCCTGTGTGGTTGAGTTTGACACCTCTGCTTTAGGGGCTCCATAGACTTCAACATTAATTTGACAAAGTTTACCTTTAAAGCAACGATAAAATCAATAATCATGTAAATTGTTTTATTTCCATATTACCCGTGACTTTGTACACTTAAATTTTACACAAATTCCTAAATTATTTTAAATAAAATATATACTTTGATGGTTTTACTCTATTCTTGGACTATGTCAGCTTTCCTTTTAGTTTCAACGTTGACACTCGAAGCTTTCAAACCTCATCCTGAACTATACAACTTTATTCAAATAATCTTCCTTATGTAATTCTCATCATTTTCTTTCAAAACTTTATGCTGAAAATTTGGACCATATTTTTAATAAACGAGTCTTTTTCTAACATTGTTTTTATTTCAACATCTTTTGCAGAATTTAAGTTTTACTCATTATTTATGTTACTTAGTTTTTTTTTCCCCTTTTAATTTAAGAAAATTTGGTTAATTATTCACTTTTTTTAATTCAAATTTTATTGTTAAAGTTTTGATTTTTACAGTTGTTACTATTTTAGCTATTGTCACATAATTGTTGCATACATTGAATGTAGGCCTGGTTTTTCAAAAACAGATAATGTTCTTTCTTTAAGGGTAAACTCCTGAAGTCTGCCTTTGTTTAAAACACATGTTTAGATTGGAGGGACGTGTGAGTGAACATAACTGTTCCATAACAGGTGAGCATGTCACCTGTCATGTGGGTAATGCCTGAATGTAATCCTGTCAGCACACTAAGTGGTTGAGGTGTCCTTAGTGCAGCCATGCTCTTCTAATGCAGAAGCCTAATCAGGTTAAGGTGACACGTCTTTAATGCTCTGCTGCCATTAAGCTTCCTAATCTTCAACAGCCTGTTAATAAACCACGCAGGCTGATTTATAAACTCACCAGAGACATGGTCCTCTTGTCGCTGAGGTGAAGTCTTTTCTCGAAGGACTCTGTCATCTCTGGGATGGTGGTGATGCGGTTCTCTGGGAGGGCGGTCTTCGGCCGGTTGTCCTCCAGCGACTGACGGCGAGGAGCTCTGGGGTGAGGCCGGACCTCCCCCTTCTCGTCTCTTGTTCTGGGAGCAGGTGCCATTGTTGCTGCATGGAGCTTGTTTAACTTCATTGCATCTAGTTGTGACTGCAGAGGAGGCAGAGGGGGAGAGCAGCACGGGTCATTACATAATGTCATTAACAGGAAAGGGTTGCAAGTTAAGCCACGAGGCTGTTCCCATGTCTTAAAAACATGTAGATACATCTAGGAAAACAACATACATCAGCTTTAGTCTAAATATGATTGTTTTATTTAAGTAATTTTGATATATTCCATAAGTATTCATGCATACTAATTATTATTGCTATACCATTTAATCTTTATCTGGTCATTTCAACTCTATATTTAAAAGAATTACACTTTTAACATTATTTTCTTTTGTTATTCATTCCAACAAATTTAGATTTTTCACTTTTTTTTTTGGTAGCTTTAAAAACATTAGATGTTAGATTAATATGCAAAATTTAAAACTCAACTCCTAAAATGGACTCTTGATTTAATTCTATTCATTTGATCATAATACATAAAACTGGGTGATCAACTCTGGGCTTTGAGGGCCGGCTTCCTGCTGGTTTTCCAGAAATCTCTCCTTATCTGCTGTTGAATACCTGGATCAGGTGTGTTTAGCTAGTAAGGAGCTTCAATGGTAGCTCGGTTGAAAAACATGTAGGACGCCGGCCCTCGAGGCCTAGAGTTTGACCCCACCGCAGTACATTATTTTAGTTGAATGTTCAGCTTACGACTTTACATTTGTCAACAGTTAAACTTGATCCTCATCTTTTTTATGTTATTCCTAATATTTGAAGTTTTGTTTTCACATTTTTTCTTTTCTCCTTGAAAGAGTAAAAATAAATGTTGATTTTTAATCCACACATACTGGAACTGGGGACTACATAAGAGCAACACGTGCAGATGTGACTAAAAACAGAAATGTTGCAACCTCTGTTTTATTGCTCAAGGATCCTTCCAGGTAATTCCAGCATAGCAAATGTTAAAGCTCATCATAGAAGAAATACTCACAAAACATGACTTATCTGGAAACGCTGCCATAAGATCTCAGTTGAACAGAATTTACATTTATAAAGTTGCATCAAAACAAACCACATACTCAACATACCAATTATCAAGTTTTTTTAAAAACATAATATTTCACCAAACACTGTTCACTTAAAAAGGATCTGGATCCGACCAAAAACGTTACTAACTAAAACCCAGTGAGAGCTGCAAAGTCCTACAACTAATATTACATATTTTTGTAGCCATTAACCATTCAATTTAAACAAATAAGCATCTAATTATTTACTATAATTGAATTGTAATAAGATTATATTTTTCCTCGAATAGCAACACATTAAGTTCCTTTCAAAATAAAATCCACCCTGTCAAATAAGATCCTCCTGAAGCAAATTTACTTGACTTAAAAAGGCAAAAAGAAAGTCAAGAAAATCTAAACATAAATGATAAAATGTACTTTAACAAATTATCCAAACCCATTATTTAATCAAATTGTTTGAATTTTTCTTTCAAAGCCAAAGAGCCACAATCCAGGGATAAAAGAGCGTATGTGGCTCCTGGGCCTCCGGGTGCAGGAAATCTGAGATCATCCAGATCTCCTGATCTGGATGATCTCAGATCTCCTGATCTGGATGATTCAGCCGTTTTTCAACAGAAACTTTTTCAGCTTTTCTCAGCTGTTTCCTTGCAGCAGTTGGACAGACGTGTATGGAAATCCTTGAGATTTTGGAGTTTGACGGGAATTCAAAATGTTTTTTAATCATTAGCTAAAATGCTCAATTCTGACATGAAGATTTCAAGATGGATTCATAGGGTTGTTTTACCGTTCAGTAAGGACGGGATCGTTGGACACCTCTAGCGAGTCATTCTAACCAGTAAAACAGTCTCTTGGCGTCATTAGGCTTATTTGAGTTCAGGGTTAAAATTAATGAATCAAAAAAATTCAATGAAGATGAAAGTTAAATGAAGAAAACTCTACACTCCTCTTATGTGTTGTATAGATGTTCACTACGACCTGTCACCTGCAGCATACCCATAGGAAAAAAAACACCTTTGCTCTACAGCCTCACTGAGCGATCTATGACTTTGTCCATTTTTGTCAGCCATATTTTGACTATAAGTTTGCTTTCTGACATTATGGGATGTTTGCTTGCATGTTCAGTCATTCATGTTTAACAAATATTCAGAATTATGGGAAAGCCTATTTTCTTTCATGACAGTTTTTTTTGGTTTACTAGTGTGAAGTTTTGACATATATTGTGATTTGTAACACTTTGTTCTGATTAAACTGCTATTTCTCCAACAATATTGTAAATAAAAATATTTGTATAAATGATGAAAGCAGAAAATTGCAGAGGAAAGTGTCAGACGTGAAGATCTGCATGAAAAGATTATGGAGGCTTTTTCTGTGACCTGCAGTCACCTACTGATTAATATCCTTAGATAACTTGTTTGAAAAAGCGCCCAGCTAATTATAGCTAGCTGTTGACTGGTAGTAATCTCACAGCGGTCGGTTTTAAAACAGTTAATCTGTTTCCAATCAGAGGATTTCACAGCGTTTTCACATAGATTTGAGTCGGTTGGTGTGATGATGAAACTTCTATGGTGATATTCTGGAGGAGAGGCTGGAAAACAAAACATTCCTAAGATTAGAGCGTTTCTCCAAACAGGAAATACTCTTGAGTACATGCACTGTGAAGGAAACAGCTTTTGTGTTGTTTTAACTCCTGACACTATTTGAACTTGTTGGTTTATGGCCACAAAAATATATACTTGACCTCCCTGGTATTTTCTAAAATATTCCTGTTGATTCTTGGTCGGCTTGTGTTCCTTTCCCTCATCCAGACCATTTGCAGCTCTCAGTGTTGTTCGGATTTTTCTGCAAACTGTATCAGGAATTTTACTATTTTCTGATTGGCCAGCATCTTCTGAATTCATGCAAATGGTCACTTTTGATTCTGGTAAATTTGTTGCATCGATAAAGCTACACCAACTTTATCAATGCAGCAATTGACTAGTTGGTAAAGAAAAAGAGGCTGAGCAAGAGTCCACTGGAAATGTGCTTCAAGTCACCGTTTTAGAGTAATTGGTCAAAAGTTTTAACAGTTTAAATTAAATTCAAATGTATGTTTTTTTTATAAGACTTTACTAAAAAATATTTGTTTATTTTTAAGTATTGCAGCTGAATAAACAAATCTGCTCTGACAGGTCAGGTGAGAGAACTGCAGAAAGTTTCTAAAGAAACTTTTATTCTTTTGCACACATTTAAGCACAAAACAAACTTGTTGAAACAACTTGCAGTTATAGAAAAGTGAACATTTAAGCTTTTGCACAGTGATAAATAGCTCAAATTAGTATTTAACCTTAGAACATTTTCACTATGAAAAGGTACACCTTTACTTCTGCTGGGTAATTTTTACTTGATATAGTATACCTAATGAAAAGTATTAATCATAAAATAATGGATCAAAATATGACAACACATAATAAATTAGATTGGTTTTCTTATATTTTCAACTGTGGTTTATGTAAAAAAAAATATTAAATAAAAATATAGGAAGATCCTATAAACACGCTAAAAAAAATTCTGAAAATTTTAAATTTTAGATCAAAAAACTCAAACAAAAAAAAAAAAAATCCAAAATAAAAAGATACTGGAGACTTGGTCTTTTGCCTACCCATTCCTGAGACACGTGAGAGTTTACCCAGGGATCCATAACACTCAGAAAAAACACAACATATTGA
Source organism: Oryzias melastigma (assembly GCF_002922805.2). NCBI lineage: Eukaryota > Metazoa > Chordata > Actinopteri > Beloniformes > Adrianichthyidae > Oryzias > Oryzias melastigma. The sequence continues at coordinate 353,513 of NC_050515.1, read as the reverse complement.
AAATCACCCGGCCGCGGTGCTCCAGGGTTAAAATAATGTAAATCTATTCTAAAATCAAACTGTTTTGGGACGATCTCAAACCCATTTATCATTTAGTTCTTGTTTTTAAGATCTCTGCTTTTACAAAGTTTAAATCAATCAAGCAGTTTTAGTTCTTCTGCATGTGTACAGTGTAAGTTTGTCACTAGATTTCTTTAAGTTGTTGATATAAAACATTCATAAAAATATCAGAACATTGCTGTGCTTTTGTTTAAAACAAACTAAATTCCTTCTCTCAGCATGAACAGTTTCCTCTAGGCTTTTATTAGATGCATCAAAGCTTCAAATGCTGCTGATGTTGGAGAACGTGGTGAAATATGAGAATAAACACATATATTTAGGGACTGTCCAGTTATTAAAGATTACTGGATCAAGAGAAGAAATGAAAAAGGAAATGCATTCAAATACCAGAAAGACATCTTCAAGAGGGAACAAATCATGTACTGTATATATTATTAGTAATTGCAAGACAAATTGTCACAATAAACTGGAAAAGTATAAAAAAAACAATGAAAAAAAATGGAAAGATTAACAAAAAAAAATTCATGTCATTTCATATGGAGGAAAATGCTTTTAACGATTATTTAAACTTTTAAGTTTGAGGCTTTTTAATGAAGAACCAAATGAATAACTTAATAGAAAAATGTATGCATATAGAGGCGGACATATATCCTAAAATTAACTAACAAATGGATGGAAGATAACTTAAGGTCTGACTCTTTTTTTCTAGTTTTGTCCTTTTTTTGGTCTTTTTTTTTGTTGTTAAATAAATGTATAAATGCATGCTGTTTGTTAATGTTGGGACATCATCGTGTTTGTAGGTTTTATTCCTGTTTTTGTTTGTACGTTTAAATAAAAAGTTAAAAATATTCCTTCTGTAAATGTGTTTCCGCCTGATGCTCCTTACCACGGTGGGGAGGGATGCTCTCCGGTCAACGTGTGTCTTGGAAGGCCTTCGGAAGCTGCGCTTCCTGTCTCTGGAGTGAGCGGCGTCGGCCCCGTGGCCCCAGTAACTGCTCATCCATTTGGTGAAGTTGCCGTCGTCGTCCTCGTCGTTGTCCATCACGATGGCGGGCAGGAGTCTGAGAGACATGCTGGGAGCTGTGCAGGCCGCCTCTGTGTTGAGCAAGTCCCAGCAGAGCAGACTCAGATGTGATTCCAGCTCAGTGGTGCAGAAGGTAAAGGCAGCTCTCAGCTGACCCAGTCTCCCTCCAGCAGACACTCCCAAACAGGAGAGGGAACTCTCCTCAGCTCCCTCCACAAGAGTTGTAGATGTTATTCTTAGAGACTCCAAAAATAAACAGCCGAGCTTTTTCTCAAGTCTTAAAATGAGAAAATCCTCTGTAATCCTTTTAGAGGTGCAGTTAAAGAGTAAGTAGGTGGGAGGTGGGAGTGATGGAGTCAGCGCCTGTGTTTTGGCAGTCTGAGGCTGATGTGGCTGCTGCTTTTAATCTTTCCATTACAGTGGCGGGCCTGGGGGCACACAAGTGAAACTCCAATTTCCCCATACTTTCCACTGGCTGACTGCATCAGACATGTCAATAATTATGGAGTGAAGGCAGCTCTGTCCCGCACACTGTGGAGGGGGGCCTCAGCTTTACATAAGAGAGGTAAAACAAAGAGTTCTTCTTAAGCTGTATTCAACTTCAGTTTAAAATCAAACTTTATTTGTCACATTCATACGACATGCATACTGTAACCAGAACTCCAAGTAAAATCCAAGAATCCTGCAAGAAACTGGGTTATTTTTCTCTTCTCAAATACTAACAGAGGAAAGTTGAGTTGCTGCACACAGATTTAACACATGAGGAAAAAACTGTTTCCAACCCGAAGAGAAAATACGTCTTCACTTCTCATGAAACTGCAAAGATCTAAATGCTGATAACTATCCAGACAGTTTAAGGAGGAGTGATGCCATGTAACGTCCAGCCAGCCCCAAGATTACTGTAATCTGCTGTTATGTGAAAGATGAGAGTCGGCTCGGGTCACACCTGAGGATTAATAGAATAGAATTGAATAGAAAGCTGTCATTGTCATTAGGCATTATCTAAAATAAATTCTGTTCTCTTTAAAGTAATACAGACAAATTAATATTTTTTTTAAAAAGCAGATAAAAATGTATAAAGTTCTCCTGGGAAACGCATCGACAAAATGATGAGGAGGTATATGTGGAGAAATCTGCTGTTTTCGTGCAGACTTCTCCCTGTAGTGGTTACCTTCATTTGAAAAGCCTCAGTCTGGAACAGAGATGTTCCGCAAACGTGTCTCTGCACAAGCTGACATTAAACCAGGCAGAGCAAATGCAGCAGTCGGTGAAAGAACAGGTCAATTATTTAAAATTGCTATGATTAAAACATGCAAAATGTTCTCTACCCAGATAGCTTCATTAAGGCAGCAACATAAATCATACAGAATAGATCAGCTCTTCAGTATTTGGAAAAATATAAAACAGATTTAGTGTTTTATTTTTATTTATTTATTTATTTTTTTTCAGTGTGACAAGTTACTTTTTCCGGTTAATTTTCATAGCTCAAAATATGGGTGGTTATTTTTATACACTATAAATTAACAAAAATACATTTGATTCAAATTCCCCTTTGGCTCTCCATAAAAACCTAAAAAAAAACAACATAATCTATCGGCCTTGAAAAATACTCATTTTTTAAGAAAACTCTGCCAAAAATATAAATGAACAAATACATAAACAACAAAAAAATAAAAATAACAAATCAGAAGTACCCCTGTTTGTTTCGATTTTGAACGGTAAAAAGGGGAACAGCACTGCCACCTGCTGGCCACAGTCTAACAACACATCTCCAGACCAGAATTTGTGATTACTTATTTGCATTAAGAAAACAAACACATATTTTTTGTTAATTAACAAACACAAAAATGCATTAATTTCTAACAGTGTTTTAATTGTTTTTTTAAATTATTATTAATTATTTTATACCAGGGAACACCCTTGTCATATTATAGAAAAATTATAAATTAATTCCCTCCTAAATTTGCATTGTATTTATTTCATAGTTGTTGTTTTTTATCAGTGTTGTTTCTAGTGTTTTGTTATCATGTACTCTGATATCAGTCAGTCATCTTCCAAACCGTAGAAGAGTAGAAACTGAAAAGTCTTGTTCTGTCCAGCAGGGGGCAGTATTGTGCTGTTTAGCAAACACGCTGCAGTAAAACGCCACAGAAGAAGTGGAGTAGACTGCAGAAGAAGAGTTTGGCTCACGCTGTCTGGAGGTGTGCTGGTGCCGTGGTTCTGTTTTGGCTGGCTAGGCTTTGCTAGGTTCGGTTGTTGATCATGGCTGCTTCAAAGCCAGTCGAGCCCCAGTCCGGGACCGGACTCCCCCGCTGGCAGCTGGCCCTGTTGGTCGGGACTCCCATCGTACTCGGAGTGGGCGCAGTTTATCTCTGGAATCGCAGCAGGGCGAAGGAGAGGAAGCGGACAGGGGAGCGAAAAACCCCAGAAGGCAGTGCCAGTCCCGTGCAGGGCCAAGACGGCGAGGCCCGGACCAACCGAGACCAGGAGAACATGGTAGGGTTACTGCAGCTCTCCCAGACTCGTGTAACTTCTCTTACGCGAATGCTAGCAATGATTAATGCCCGCGCGCGCCCGTGTCTCCGCGTGTCATTGCTGCACGAGTGCGGTCAAGGACACGGAGAGCTCCTGGAGCTGTCAGGACGAGGAGTCTCCGGTGAAGGCTGTACCGGTTCGTCGGGTGATGGATTAGCTCGTGCTAGTTAGCTTTTTCATGCTAATGTCACTACATTTTGACTTAAATTTATTTACCCGGAAGAAACGACCAACACTCACGTTCACATCTACCTTTACCAGCACTCTCAGTTCAAAGAGCAACAAGAATCCTGTTGAAATCCTCTTAACGTGACATTAGCGAAGCTTCACAACATTTGCTGGACTTGCTAGCTCGCTAACGGAGTCCTTAAAGTCACTGTGGGCGGCATGGCTGTCATTTGTGGCAGTGCTCTACTACAGCAGCTGCTTATCACCTCCGTCAGTTCACTTTGATGGGCCGTTCATGGCCTCTCACCCACACCAGAACTGCTGAGCTCGGCCTTTTATGGTGGCAGACAGTCCAATTAAAACATATAAATATATATATGCCATTAAAAATAATTTATTATAAATGAATCCCACCTGTCGAGACGCAAACTGAAAAACTATACTCTTATTAATGTTTTTTCCCCATATCTTATTTAGTTTATTCATAAAAAAGTTGCTTCAATGAGACCCGAGAAAAATACTCTAGTTTGAGTTAGATATAGTCTAATTCTGGGCAGATTGTTACAAGAAAGCCAAACTGTTCCATTTTTTAAAGGATTGGTCAATATGACTAATCCGCTGATTGGACAGAAACAATTTCTGAGAGTTTAAAGCAGTTAAAATGTTCAGGGTTCTGGTGTTTTTTCAATTGAGAAAGACTCATTTAAATTTCCCCACAAGTGTTCAACTCTGAAATAGATGTTCTAATAAGAAAATAAATACTTAAAATTATAAAAACAAATGCTCAGGGCTTCTTATCAATAATTGTCTTAAAAAATCTTTATTAAAAATTGCTCCTTTTTGATGATCCTGTAGAAATTTTCTCATGTTCCAATAAAATTTGGATTAAAACTGCATTTCTTTATTCAAATTGTGAATCAGGAGCAGATAATTCTATTTTTTTTTTT
>NC_050515.1:338206-348755 GCF_002922805.2 Oryzias melastigma | reverse complement strand
TTGGAAAAAGTTTTAGGTGTGACATAGATGCTACAGTTGGAGGGGCACAATTCCCCTGCTCCACTCCATTCTGATACATCCACTTGTAGATGACTAGATCCATGAACGTCTTTGTTTTTCTCGTCTGAGCTAACATCTGGCTTAAAACTGTACAGCTGGATCGCTTCAATATTGCTCGCCCTTTTTGTTGCATCGTTAGATTGGGGTTGTGAGGACTCTAAGCTAGTGGGAGAGAGTGTAAACAAAGGGATGATGGGAAATAAAGGCAGGCTTACTCCACACCAACATTCCCGTCCACGAATAAGAGGTGATTTCCTAATGAACTACTCCTGCTCTGGAGAAAACATGTTCTGGAAAATGACAGTTTTTAAAATTATTATTATTATTTTGTCTAAAAACATTAAAGTCATTATTTAAAGACCACTAGAAATGATTGTACAATAGATCAAAAGATTATCAAACTGGACCTTTAGATATCTAGCTAGTGTTTGTAACAGCTGGCCTTGTTGCAGAGGTAGAGCGGTCAACTCCTGGTGTGATGTGAAGATCGCAGATTCAGTTCCCGCCTTACCATGTGTCAAAGTGTCCTTGGACTAGACTGAACCTCACATTGTTCCTGGTGGTTATAGGTCAGCATTAGAGGCACTGGAGCTGCTGCCAGTGTGTCACTGTGACTGTAAAAAGGCCTTAAAGGAAAGTAGTAAAGCACAAATAAATATACCCCATTTACTGTTGTTAACAAACAGCTGAAGGCATCACCTGGTCAGTACTTTGCTCGTAAACAGATGAATCCATAAACTGCTGAAGACTGTCTACATGTTAAACAACCAGCTCTGTGTTAGCTCATAACATTCTGAACTGCAGCTGCTGGAGAGTTTGGATGAGATTTGGCCTTTAAAATGGGAGAGTCTGGCTACACTTCTTCTTTTTCCACAGAAATAAAGAAGTTCTGTATTTTTTTTTTTCTGTCTTAATTTTAAGAGTTAATGGAGGTAATAGACATATTTTTCTTCATTTTTGTGCAAAAAGGATAATATTGCTTACAAATTAGCACACACATTTGAATCTATAAATAATATCAATAGAGAAATCCAAAAATCTTTTTTTTTATTGACACTGGAGCTTTACTTAAAAACTTTAGTGTATTCCAAAGTTTGCACTTCTGTTTGCTTGCTCACATGAAGAAGACTTGCTGCGACCACAATAATCGCCATCAGTATTAGCTTTGATTACATGGAGTATTGATCAGTGTTAACCATGAACACCTTGTGAACTAAAGAAGCGGCTAGTTTTTAAATCTGTTGGCCTCTGAGCAGAGTCTAGGTAGTGACTGCTGCCTTAAATAAAAACTACATGGCCTCAAGTCATTTTTATTTCTCTACAAAGTGCATTTTTGTCCATCACACTCAGAGCTTTGAAAGATGAACAAAAGGAGTACTCTGCTGTGAGAAACTGCATCTCTCTGCCTAAACAAGTGACCTCATTTTACTGCTTCCCCACCAGCAGTGATCCACTTTAAATGAATGACCTCACTTATCCAATAGTGAATGTAAGAATCAAGAGTTTCTTCATCTGCCTTCAGTTGGTTCTTACAAAGTTCCTGTTTTGGAGAGGAGTTTGCAAAATATGATGCAAAAAAAAGTACCAAAAAACAGTACTTGAGGAAAAGTATGAATTCTTTGGGGAGCTATCACCACATATAATCACATTAAGGTAAAACGTATCAGAAGTAATCTAAACAAACAAATCATGAAAGTAGATTTTCTAAAAGGTACCAAAATCTTAAAAGCAAAAGGGACAGTAAATGTGAAGGACTATGATTTTATTTATGGATGAATGCCTAAAAGATTCATTTACTGTGAAAGTTTCCATGATGTGTTTTATAACGTCCAATTCAGAATGCATATTTTAACAGTAAAGTCCCAATCCAACTATATTTTTTTAAATTATGATTATGCAGTTTTTAGTAAAAAAAAAATTTGGATAGTTTCTGCAGAGCAGCAGGAGTTCATCAAAAATTCACCTCTGAATTGTGGGCATGACTGCTGCCATGGAAGTTAACCTTTGCTGATATCCCATCATCCCTTTTTTTAAAAATAAAACTTTCTTCTGCTAGCTTACAACCCCAAGCCTCAGTGTGACAAAAACGGGAAGCAACATTAGAGTAGACCAGCCGTATGGTTCTGAGTCGGATGCCGGCTCATGAAGACGTCCACGGATCCATTTGTCTCCAGGCGGATGCATCAGAATGGAGTGGAGCAGGTAGACTTAGGCCTGCCCATTTCACCTGCTGCGTCACAAAAGAAAGATTTTTCATGCTATGGTTTATCTGATTTGAAAAAAAGAAATACACACAGAAACACAGTTTGAATATTAAATTATTTTATGTCTTTCATTATCAGAAAAATTCATGCTAAAAACACAATTTTCATTGGAGTGGGTCTTTAATCATTTTTCTTTTTTACAAAAGTCCTGAACAGTAAATATGTCAAAATAAAAGAATCCACGTTTCACCCTGCAAAAAACTAGTGGGGAAAAACTCAAGTACCATACAGATAATCTGAAAAAGGATTTAAGTAGTGTGACAAAGTGTTTTACACCAGTCCAGAGTGTTGTAAAAGGCTGCTGGCAGCTTTTAACCACTGAACAGAGAAGTCTATTTTCAGTGTTGCTCAGTGATTCAAGGTTCTGTGAAACAGAAGGTGTCATTCTCACACAGGGCTGTGGTGACAGCACCCTGAAAGCTGAGTGGTTTGTGTTTCTCCCTGCCTGATATGTCTGTTTTTTGCCAGATTTAGACAAAAAAAAAAAACTGTCCGACTCTTCACTCTGACGTCTTTTCAAGAGTGGAATTAAAATGCTGACCTACTTTCCTATTTCATCACACAAATTCATCCGTTATTGCCCAAACTGGAGTTAGATTTCAGCAAAAGCTTGTGATGGAGTCAATAAAGACTGTCTAACTTGAACGAAATGCCTCTCTCGGATGTGCAGAGCCCTTTGGATCGAGCCCAAGCAGCCAAGAATAAGGGGAACAAGTACTTCAAAGCTACCAAGTATGAGAATGCCATCCAGTGCTACACAGAGGCCATTGCTCTGTGCCCCAAAGAGCAGAAGGCTGATCTGTCGACGTTTTACCAAAACAGAGCAGCAGCGTACGAACAGCAGGTTAGCATCACGTGTGACACTTCACTGAAACATCCCCCTATTTTGACAGAAAGGTCTGGTTCTGCAGAAAGCTGTGGATTCAGATTCAAATAAATGTGGCAGACTTGTATGTGGATCATTACAGAACGTCTAAAGGAAAATGATTGTTGCAGATGAAATGGACTGAAGTGGTACAGGACTGCACTCAGGCCGTGGAGCTGAACCCGCGTTACATCAAGGCTCTGTTCAGACGGGCCAAAGCTCTGGAAAAGCTCGATAACAAGAAGGAGTGCCTGGAAGGTGAGGCTTTACTTCTGTTTGTCTTAACGACGGTTTAAAAAGGGACTCTATTGGGTAATTTTTCCTTTGGCTCTGTGTGCTCCAGACGTAACAGCAGTGTGCATCCTGGAGGCCTTCCAGAACCAGCAGAGCATGCTGTTGGCAGACAAGGTGCTGAAACAGCTGGGAAAGGAGAAGGCTAAAGAGAAATACAAGGTAGCCCTGCACTTCTTAGTTTTTTATCATCATGTTTTGTCGCTTGTTACACCTCCTTTCTGATTTTCCAGAACCGCGAGCCGATGATGCCCTCCCCTCAGTTCATAAAGTCGTACTTCAGCTCGTTCACTGATGACATCATCTCACAGCCTCTGCAGAAGGGCGAGAAGAAGGATGAGGACAAGGACAACGAAGGGGAAGCAGCTCAAGTCACTGAAAGGTCAGAGGAATGTGTTCAGCATCCATTTTCTTCTTCCTACACGAGTTTTCAAAGGATATTTGAAAATTTGTGCTTAAACGTGTGCTTTTTATTTAAAGTACCATTCCAACTATATATTTTTTTAATTGTAAAACCATTCTCAGTGGTCTTTTTATGCAAAAACTGTTGTTTTTAAGAGAGATTTTCTGCAGAGTGGCAGTAGCTCATTAGAAATTGACCTCTGAGTTGTGGGCAGGACTGTCAGCATGGAAGTAAGCCTCTGCTGATTTCCCATGATTCCTTTGTTTACATTCTCTCTTACTTGCTTACCCAAACTTCACATTAATGTAGCAAAAAAGCAGTATTGGAGCTCTTCAGCTGCACAGTTTGAGCTAGATCATTTAAAATTCTAGATGAACAGCTGGTCTGTCACAAACCTGAGCTTTTTCAAACCGCTGGTTTTCTTCTGCTCCTGATCCATCCCAATTTGAATAAAGAAATAGTTTGTGCAAATGCAGTTTTAATCTTACATTCTTTCATATATGCCCTCCTTCATGAGAAAAATGCTAGAAGAACATGTTCAAAACATAATTTTCATTAGAATTGATAGAAGCCCCAATATTATCTTAATTGTTTTTTTAGTAGTCGGCTGCTTGTTCGTTTATATCTTTGTGTTGGATTAGATCGAGGTCTTACTTTTACTGAGCGCATACCGTATATTTTCCAATTGTGGCTGGTCTCTAATTGATGCCGGCTTCCAACAAACGTCGAGTCTAACAGGTGTTCTTTACTGTTAGACGCCAGTCTCCTATAGTGTCCGGGCTCCTCATTGTGTAGACGACGGGTGACTGTAGTATTTGTTTTGTAGAAATGGCCAAGAAATGCTCATTTAGCGTTTACATTTTGTGCTGTGGCATATGCCAAAGAACATTCCGATGAGGAATCTATTCTACATTTAAAGTGGATCATTTCAGTAAATCCTGAAGTGTTCATCTGGTGCTGTTTTCTGTATTTCTTGAACACATTTCACCACAAAATGCACCCATCAGCCATCACCATTTTGTCTAACCACTAAATTATTGGAAAAATGCCAGGGTTACTATTGGAAGATATACGGTAAACTTTTTGAGAAGCTTTCAACTGGGTTTTGCAGAAGTGCTCAACATGCTTTACAAACAAATTCCCAGCATTCTGTTTTTCTAGTAATTTATAAACCTTGTGGCTCTTTTACAGGTGGATTTTTCACCTTGAACACCTGCACAAACAGCAACCATGTCAATAAATTATTTTCTTCTTTGCGCAACTCTTTAATTGCTTAACATTCCTCCATTTCTTTAGTTCTGCTTACCTGAAGGCTAAACAGTACATGGAGGAGGAAAACTATGACAAAATCATCAGCGAGTGCACCAAGGAGATCGAGTCAGGAGGTCGATACACAGCAGAGGCGCTGCTGCTGCGAGCTACTTTCTACCTGCTGATCGGGAATGCCACTGCTGCCCAACCGGACTTGGACCGCGTCATCAACCTGCCAGATGCCAACGTGAAGGTCTGCACCGCTTTTATTCAGAGTGGAAGCTCCTTTGTACTTTTTTCATGAATATTTTTTTTTATCATATGCAGTAATCATTTTTTTTAGTGTTGACAGCTAGAAATGGTTGAGTTCTTACCCTCTGTATTCTCTGAATCCTCTCAGCTGCGAGCAAATGCTCTGATCAAGCGTGGGAGCATGTACATGCAGCAGCAGCAGCCGGTGCTCTCCACTCAAGACTTCAACACAGCAGCTGAGATCGACAAGCGCAACCCTGACGTTTATCACCACAGGGGCCAGGTAACAGGGGGCTGCAATCTGTTTGGAGTGTTTGTTTTTTTAGTTGTTGTGCCTGCTTTTTTTTCTCTTTTTAAACTTGTCCTGTCCACCTGCTGAGCAAACAGACAAAAGCTGAAGGCCTGTCACACTAGGGGTTGTAATGTATGCTAGACTTTATTCATATTGATTACATTTATATCCTTTTTTTGTTGGACTGGAGGGAAAAGAAGAAAAGGGAAGAAGAGGGGGGGGGGGTCCCAATATGGGCGTGGTCTGTCCACACACTCGGATGTTACAAACCTACCTGTTGGCTCCAAAAGTCCTCATACAAACTTGTCAACATGTTCACATTCACACTTTTGCATACAAACCAACACATACATGTAAAGCATTTCATTCCATCGCGCATACTATTTCTGCAAAGGTGAGCTGACACCTGTGCTCAGGTGAGTGTTTGTTTTAGCTGAGGTGGATGATAGAATGTTAAAAGAAGGAGTGTATCCGGTCATCCCCGCATCAAGAACACGGCTGAAGCAGCGGCAGCAGCCAGGACCCCCTGCCACTCGCCTGTAGGGCTGGAAACCCCCCCACCGGGTAATCCCGTCGAGCACACCCAGACCAGGGCCTGCAGGACTGCCACAGGGGCCCCAAATGCCAAAGAGCAGGGAGGCACAGGAACAGAGTGTGCAGGTTCCAGCCCAGCCAGAAGAGCAGGGCCCCATACAGCAGCCCACCACCACCCAGAAGTTCTGGGCATCCCAACCCAACCTTGTGCACAAGCCAGGGCCCCCCCTAGGGAGACGCGCCTCCATGGTTCAGGCAACATCCCCACGGGAGGTCCAGGCGAGAGCAGGACAGGGGGAAGGACGTCCAAAAGAAGCGGGTGTTCCCGCTGAGTGTTGTAAACTTGTGCTGACCAGGCTCACCCCCTGTTGGAATTTTAGAGAGGCCCAGCGCTCAAGAGCAAGGGATGGAGCTTGCACCACAGGGACACGGACACCCCAGACTCGGATATGATGACATCCCCAGCTCATGGTCTTAATCAGAGAACTCAGGGATCCCTCTCCTTGCGCGAGGAGAGAGCCGCCAGGCTCTAGAGGCCAACACCAAAAGACACGGCCTCCTTTGCCGAGGCCCTTGCTCCCTCCGCCAGGGATGGGGTAGGGGACAGAGGAACAGAGGTCTCACCCTCCTTGTGTAATATATGTGTCTGTGTGTATATTGTTGAGGGGTAAAGGGTGAGTGTAATAACGGTTGCAGTTAAAATTGGCGAGCAGGGCTCTGAGAAGACTTTTCCTGTTTGCTGACAGTGATGTCCAAGCACCCCCCCCCCTCACCAAGGGTCCTACATGTCTAAGGTGCAATTAAAACTGACGGGGGCAAATCTCCTTTGCACAGGGGCCCCATCCCATGAAGAGCAGGCCTCACAAATAGAGAGAGGAGCCAAGAAGGAGCCATTCCTGGAGTGTTGTGACCGCTTTTAATCAGAACTGTCTTTCCTTCCAGTTGAAGATCCTTTTGGATCAGGTGGATGATGCTGTGGCAGATTTTGACGAGTGCATCCTCCTCAGACCTGACTCTGCTCTGGCTCAAGCACAGAAGTGCTTTGCCCTTGTAAGTTAAAAAAACAATCCAAAACCACAGTTATTTTTTTTCTCTTATTTTGTATCACATGTTAGAATTTAGGAGTATGGCTTCATTCTCTCTGTTTGTTGTTCAGTACAGACAAGCGTATACTGGAAACAACCCAACACGTGTACAGACGGCCATGGATGGATTTGAGGATGTTATCCGAAGATTTCCAAAATGTGCTGAAGGTTACGCTCTTTATGCTCAGGTACTGAATCGATACTTCTATATTGACTGGTAAAAACCTTAGTCCTGCAACAATTCGACTTAGATGTCCAGCTGATGCAGTTTTTTAAGTTGACCTCAAAAAGAGACCAAAATGAATCAAAGACCCATCAAGATTTTTTCTTAAACTGTTATAGTTACTCCTTGGTTAGATGTGTTTCCTTTATTTTTTATTTTCTGTTTTTACATAGACTTTGCTTAATTTCATAAAGTTGAGTTGTTTTTTTCTAGGGTAGCAAAAATTCCCAAATGTTGATTTGAGCAACAGAAATGTATAAATGAATGTGGCATGTCATTAGGAGACACAGCCACATATAACTGGGTGTCATCAGCATAACTATGAACACAAACACTTGAAGAAGCTTTTTGTTACTATTGGTTTATTTTTGGGTCTGCTAGTGGCATTCCTGGGTACAAAACGGCAACTTTAGAGAAGTAGAAGAAAATAATGAAATAAAAAATAAACAAATTTGATCTTTTTTTATTATTTTCTTCTGAATCTGAACAAGAACCAGAAACATTTTCATACCCGAGTCAAAGCTAGTCTAAAAGGGAAAATCTGTGCATTCCTTTATCCACTCCTAACCTAGCATTTGTTTCTGTTTTCTACACCTTCTGCATTGAGGAGTTCAGTTTTGCTTTCATTTGATTCTGTGGAATGAAGATCATACAAAGGGTGTGATCAAAGTTAAATGGTGTGTTCTGACACAATACAAATATATAAAGTGACTTCATGATAAATTGTGTTGCACTCATTACAAAAGCATAACTTTAGAGTCAGTCCCTCTATTTGTCACACATCTTTCTGCTTACTTTTCTTTGCTTGATCCTTTGAGAGCAACGAGTTTAAGTCACTGATTCACTAAGAACACTTTTGTGGTTTGGCCCCTCCCCCAAAGTCGTTCTTAGTTATTGATTCTGAAACCATTTGTGAGTGAGTCAAATGTTCATGTAACATTCTCCTCAAATGCTGCTCCAGAAACATGAAGTCTTGCAGATGTCCTCAACAGAACTATTGTCTGTTTCCTTCAGGCTTTGACTGACCAGCAGCAGTTTGGAAAAGCCGATGAGATGTATGACAAGTGTATTGAACTGGAACCAGACAACGCAACAACATACGTCCACAAAGGGTGAGCCTGTTTCCTCCTTTCTGCAGTGCCTTTGGTACTTTACCAGACCTTTAAGTCATTTATGAATGTCTCTGCAGTTTGTTGCAGCTTCAATGGAAACAAGACCTCGACTTGGGTCTGGACCTCATCAGCAAAGCAATAGAGATCGATAACAAATGTGACTTTGCCTACGAGACCATGGGAACCATTGAAGTTCAAAGGTGAGCCAAGCCGTTCAGAGCAGGTCCGCTGAACCCTGGTCCTGAATCTACCAACCTGCCTGATTTCCAGCTCTCCCTGCACTTCTTGCTGCTGATCACCTGAATCAAATGTATTCAGTCGGAACATGGAAGCCTCTAAGGCCTTAGTCAGAACTGCTCTTTCAGGTACGGACGGGCTGTCTGTAGGTAAAAAAAATGGGCCAACTTTTACACTAAATATCAAAGTCATAGACTTTGTGAGCCTGAGGAGCCAAAATGTTCATGCCCTTTTTTTTTTCTACTGGCATGACAGATCATACCTAACACTTACCACGTAAGGGGGAAAGTAGGTGAGAAGCAGGCACACTGCGCAACGGCCCAGTTAGTGGTGTTCACATAACTCCTTTGTATACAGCCTGACTGTTAGAAAAGAGGAATATAGACAGGGTGCAGTTTGTGTGAGAATTCTACATGCATGTAAGTATCATGTGCACACCTTGTGTGCAGCATTTGCACAGTGTCACTAAGGAGCTAGTAAGTCCACCTTACTAAGAACCATTGTGGCGTAAAGACGCCTTACGACAGCACCACCATACATCTTTAGTGCGTGCAACTAAGGCTATGGTCACATATCCCAAAAAGCCACCGTGTGGCGACCTAAATGTCAGGGTTTTTTTTTTATTTTGCAAATTCAGCAGGTGGCTATACAGCGGCATTTGTAACAGAGAAGTGACAGTCCCATTTTTACATGCCATGCAGTGGCCACAGAGGGTTCAAGAGAAAGTTTACACTTTACGACACACAATTTTTCTCTAAAAGTTGACACGGGTCAGTGGCCATCCCCTCGATCCAACCTGTAGGGGGCAGCACACAGACAGTTTTTGACTATATTTTCAAGAATTATACAAGTTTATTTTAATTTGTCAAAAATCTGGCAATGACTAATAGACAGCACTTTTTAAATCCCCCTTTATAGAGGTCAACAGACAAAAAAAAGTTGATTTAGGGTTTGGTTACTCTTTGAGATGCAGTATATATTTTCTACAATCCTTTCATGAGCCCGGACAACACATAAGCCCACAGCACCCCTTGTATGGGTGCATGTTACCTATCATATAACTAATAGGCAGCACCAAGGGAAGTTGGGAGATTTGAGAGAATGGTTGATCTCAAAGTTCAGGACTGAGGAGCCCTTGTTTGAAACAAATGCCGATGGTTTGAAGCACCTCTGTAACCTTGTTGTCTTTCTCTTCAGGGGCAATCTGGACAAGGCAATAGAAATGTTCAACAAAGCAATCAACCTAGCCAAGTCGGAGATGGAGATGGCCCATTTGTACTCCCTCTGTGATGCAGCATACGCCCAGACAGAAGTCGCTCGCAAGTACGGCCTGAAACCTCCCACATTGTAACTTAACGGTCGGCGTTGTGGAACCTGCTGTTTGGAAAGTACGACTATCCGACATTTTGTTTTTGTTTAGAAGGAGAAACATATTTGAATATATTCAAATAAACACCTAAATCTAAAGAAAATACTGTGAGAACTTCACATAGTTTCACTGGACCGTTTGTTCAGGTTTATGGTTTTTCAGTTTCTTTCATTTTGTAACATACGGTAATGTCTTCTGAATGCAAGTTAAAAAATTGCTGTCAAACTTGTCATGTCTGTATTTACAGTTCTGGAATGGATTTCTTGATTGCGGGCCTGTTCAGATGTACTTTTATTTTTTATTGTTTTCTG
>NC_050515.1:291376-338131 GCF_002922805.2 Oryzias melastigma | reverse complement strand
TTGAACACTAGCTAATGTTTGAAACCTTAAATCCTTTTGAGTTTGAGAAATAAAGTACGTTTTAATGGTCAGGCGTTGACACATTTGATGATCTGGTTGTTTTTGTTTTGTTCCTCGTCCCCCAACTCATTTGTTTTAGACTTATAATTGAGGTTTATATTTTGGTGTAAACTCTTTTTTGTTTGTTTGTTTTGTTGGAGTTTTTGATAAAGTGGTTGAAGTCTTTACCCTCCTGTTAAAGTAAAATTTCCAAACGCCGGCCTTATCGTTTACAGCCTCCATGCAGCTCCGGCAGGCTCTTGTAAAATGTGTGATGTGGTTCTTTAATAGCATCTAAACTGTTGTATTTTATTTTTTTTATTATTATTAAAGATGTAGCTGTTCTGCTGAGCTTTGGAGTTCTCTCATATTTTCTGTAAATGTTCCCCTCAGCAGTAATGGTTGAACAGTTTTAGAAGAACCGTATCATGCATTCTTTCCGCGGCCGCTGCTGCTAAGGACGAGCGCTAAAGTAATTCTCAAACTCAAAAGGTGATTTTCAAAATCATCAACTGACTTACATTTCTGGCTGTTTGTTAAAATAATGCCCTTCAATGGTGTGAATGGTGACCAAACAAATTAAGAATCCTAATAAAGTTATAATTCTTGGAATGAAGTTCAGCTCAACAAATGTATGCCGAGTGAAGAGCTTTTGTTTTACAGTTGTGTTGAGATGTTGGGTGTGTGGCATGTCGAATATTTCAATTTTTCACTGAATATCACAAATTATTAATCTGTTTTTGTTAGTTTAGTGGTAATGTTTTTCCTTTGGTTCATTGGACTTAACCTATTAGTTGCTAAGAGCTTGAATCAGATTCCAACAACAAAACCAGAAATCTGTTAAATAAATTTGCTTTTATCGTCGTTCAAGTAAAATGATCAAAAACAAAAATTAGTATATATAATATATACATATAATTAACACAATTTATAATTTTATTCATGTGAGGTTATTATTTTCCAGACAATTTTATGTTTAATTATTCTATAAGTAACATGTCTTTGTATGAATACAAACCTCTGATTATTTTGTTAATTAATAATTTGTATTCTTTGATGGCATGAAATAAACCATTTCCAATCCAATTATACCACAAAATCCAATAGTTTATCATTGCCTATTAAAATGTTTATACATACATTTAAAACGCCTTTAATTGGTTAGAAAATATTCATTTTAATAAAAAATCTTGATGCAATTGGTAAGAAACATAACTGCAACCTATGAGAATCTTAATTACAGTTACTAAAATCTGCAAATCTAAGATCATAAAAAAATTATGTTAGCATTGTACTTGAATCGGCAATGAGGTTATTCCAGTGTGGGTCCCTGAGCAAGATCCTTTACGATACTGCCTAATAGCCACAGGAGGGCCTGGGAGTGGGTCTCCCTGTCCCGGTTCCCGGCCTGTATAAAATACAAGGTTGGGTCGGGAAGGGCATCCAGCGTAAATTCTGATCTGCCAAACTAAAATGTGCAGATCAGGGAAAGCTGATTCACTGTGGGAACCCCTGATGGGATATGCCGAAAGATGAATAAAATGAAGTCATAATTGCTTATTTATATCTGAGTCCTATGGTATTTGTGTTCATTGTTTCAGCAGATTGCCTCTTCTGTCTCCAGCAGACTTTATGGTGCTGATCAGCTGACGCATTAATAAAAGGCTGGACATCTCTGCAGCTCTTCTGGAAAGAGGCATGTTTGGACACAAGCAGCACGAGGTTAAAACTCAGGACTCATTCCTGTTAATCTGGTTGAAGCAGGTTAACTACATTGTGGTGTATTGAGAATGACAGTTTCTAACATTTTTCATTTGCTATAAAAACATATTCAAAACTATTTCTTTTTATTTTATATATATAAAAAGTTCAAAAAAACAAAACCCCGAAAGTAAAAATTCTGATGCTTTAATCAAATTTGTTAACAATATTCTCAATTTTCATATTTGCACAATAAATAAATAACATTTCAAAATAAAATAATGTACGTGCTTACGCCACAATGACGTACGACCGACGCGTGACGTGTCTCCGAGAACACAACAATGGCGGATGCTGTGGAGGAAGCTCTTCAGGGAAGCTGGTAAGATTTTTCTTGCTAGCATTTTTTCCCTCGTGTTTTCTAAGCGTCAACAGGTCTTGTCAAAGTGATATTCAATGATTTTACGCGTAAACATTTGAGGTGGGTGTTCGTTGCTGAGCCGCTTCCTGAACGGTCAATTTTAAAGCTAGTTTAGCTTCGCTAGCGAAAGCTAGCCAGCTACTGAAAAATAGAAAAGATTGGATAAAAGACTTGTTTCTGGTTGACAGCTCACGCGCAAAAGTAGAAATAACAAATAATTCATCAATGAATATGTTATGATGCGGAATACTTTTAACTTGTTTTCATTATTAAGGGAAACTTAAAGCCAACCTTTAGTAGCTCTTGTGCTAACAACTTGACAGTTACCCGGTTTATTTTATTGTTCTTTCTCAGTCACGTTCTGACAAAAGTTATATTTGACATGTTCTAACTTGTCAAACTCCATTCTGTCGCACACAGAATTTTTGTCAGTGAAGTATAGTCACCGCTTAAGAACAGATTTGAAATGGAAAATGATAACAGAGATCTTGTTAGTCATAATCGATAATAGTCATAGTCTATAATAGCTAAAGTCATCTGTCTGGTGACAAATTATTGTGAAAGTCACTAATGATTTAAACACAAAAAGGTCTATATTATTGGGTTCTTTATCTTTTCCTTAATTAAAAAAATAATATCAATATGAGAACTTTATTTGTAAAAAGGATTACAAATATTATTCATATTTATTTTCTTCACTTGGTAGTATCTGTTATAGATACTAATGTTTGATAGCATTTCAGTCTCTCCCTGGGATTTTGTTTTTATGCATTCAGATTCAGAATAAAATGTTTGAATATGTTGCATAATGTAAACATTGTTTGAATTGAATGGATTGCTGTATGCATGTTACTCAGGGATCAGGATCTAGCTGAGGCTCTGGACTCGGGAAGCTCTGACATGGAGATGGACAGAGGCATCACCCAGGTCCAGGAGCAATCAGCACAACACAGAGTCAAGATGTGGAAGGTGAGAAACGTGTTGGCTCCTTCTTCACAGGCTGAAAAATAGCTTTAGCCTTTGTCCTTTGAGAGTGACTATTCTTACGTAATTTTCTAAATTGTGCTGAACTGTTTTTTTGGCTGTATGGAGGAAGGATTAGGATTATGGTTAGAGTTAAACCACCACATGGTTCCTCAGCGCGGCTGTCTGCAGCATATCGCTTCCCCAGGAGATGGTCAAATGTTGATGATAAATTTCACACAGCTGTCAGCGTGACAGCTGATGGGACTTTAAGTTTAACTTTAATTTTAAATACGCGTGACCAACAACAAAACTCAGCCTTAGATGCACTATAAACATGTGCAGGCAATGGAGCAATGTGCATTTTTGCCACACATATTACCTGTGAAATTCCAACCCTTTTTGCAATTTCCATCACCAGCCTTATTGCTTAGTCAGGGTGAAATCTTGGACTGTTGAGTTTAAATTCTTATCTGTATAGATTATTGACTTATCACAAACCAGTTCACTAGTAAAAGTCCTCTGTGAACAACAAACAAAAAAAGAGGAGCAGAAAAAAATTGGCAAAAGGAAATTATATTGTTCACTAAAACAAGAACTAAAGGTAAAGGACTTTAGGACCCAGTCCTAAAAAAATGAGTTTTTTGTTGTTTTTAATGTGTTCTTGTGATATTTTTTGACGATGGCAGAAATGTATAGAGAAAATTAAACCCAAATTTGACTAAAATTATAAATTATAATTGAAAAAACAGTGGGAATGCTTTGAAAATAACTCAAAAGATTAACGGAATGGGACTTTGAATTAGAAACTATTGATTTATTTTCAGATTACTTACTGGTTGTTGAATATTGAAATACTGTACTGCTCAAATACAGGTTCATCGACAGAGAATGAACTAGAGAAGACCTCCAGCTAGAAATGACAGTTTATGCTGGATTTTTATCAAAATGAGTAAAAGGCAAACAGGAAGTATCATGAGGAGCAAAGACTTCAAATTATCATCAATTACATGTAGCTACATAGATAAAAAATAGAGTAAAAGTGACATTTAGTGCTTTGGGGAAGGAGTTGTAATTTGACGTCTCTGTGTTCTATTGAGGTTAATATGCTGGTATGCAAGTCTGTCTGTCTGGTGGTAAACCTCAGAGTAGTACTGGAAAGACCAGCCTTTCATGTTTAAATGGAAGGTTCACTGTCTAATAATGACACTTCCCCGACTCTGACGTAAGCAACACTCCTGTCATTGTTTGAATTTTTACGTAGAGATTGTTCTCTACAGGTAACGAGAACATGGAGTTAAAACCAAATTTACTTTGCTTTTTAAAATATGAATCCACTGGAGTCCCTGTGTTTGTGGCTTTATTTTTGTACCTTTAAAATCTTTGCAAATAAAACACAGGAAATGGTTTTAAATAAATGTACAATATTATTGTCTAAAACATGTTGTTTCAGACAGATAATCAATTAAGCTTTATTGCTAAATGATGAACAAATATTTGATTTAATTATAAGCTTTATTTATCATCATTGAATTATTTACTTTTTTTTTGCCAGATCGCATTAAATGTTTCTGGAAAAGGAGATAGCTTGTCTCCTTGGGATGGTGTCCATGATTTACCAGAACAGACCCTCATTCACAACCGCGGTGAACAGCTGATCGGTAGGTCACTTCCTAACAAATGCACTTCTTCATGTAGTTCAACATGTTCTCGAGTTTGCCGAGTCATTTTGTTTTTCCTCTGTGGGAGAATTTAAGCTTTCATTTTTGGAGGAAAGGAATGTCTGTGAATTCATGGTAGATTAGCTTGTTTGTCCACTTCCAGAAAATGTGAATCGAATCCCCAAACATGCAAACAAACAACAAATAAACAAAAAAATAATAAATCTATTTTGGTTTACCTCACCTTTGATCTTGGAGTCATTCAAGTACCTCATAAAGTTTGGTCTCATCAGGATCTAGGGTCACTTTAAAGACCTGTATGATGCTGTCTCCACCAGTTTTCATCCGTTTGTGGTTTTACATAACCTTTTTCTCTGACACCATTCTAGTGCTTCAGAACCAGAACAAAAAAAATGTCTTCTTTAAGCTGAATCCAAATTCTTCCCCCGACCCCTATGTCTTCTTCCTACATTTAGCCCTTCAAACTGAGAGTTATAGAAAAATAGTGTCTTCAAAGTTGGAGGTTACTAACCCTCAATGACGTCATTAATAGTTGCCAGTCATCTACGTTACAGCTTAGCTGTCAGCTCTGGAAAAATACATAACATTAATGGTTCCCGCAGGGTCTTAAAAAAGTCTAAAAAGCGTTGAATTTGGAAATGATACCCTAAAATGCCTTAAAAAAGTCTTACAGTTGATATCTGAGCTTTAAAAATTGTGCTATTTGAAACATCTCTAGTTTTTCTTATCAAAAATTAAAATTTTCAACCACCTTTTGATGAAAGGATGTATTGTAAATAAACAGTGGCAGAACCGATCATTATGCACCAATACACGGAAGGCTTTCCATTGGTTTAAGGAAAGACCATAACAGCACAGACCACAAACGGCAAGATAAGAAGCTACAGTTTTAATCACAAAATGGGAAATAGACTGAGAATTCCATGGCCTTAAAATGGGTCTTAAAAACTCTGAAATTTAACTTGTACAAACTTGTAGGGATTGTTTTCACAACTTTTAAAAAGCCATTCTAAAACAAACAAAAAAATCATGACTTAGATTTAAGTGTAAACTTCTGTGCATCAGAGCACAGCCACGTGAAGAAAAGTGTTTCTCCTCAGCGTCGCGGTGTGCCGCAGATCTCTATTCCATCGGAGGGATACACAGCCTTAAGTCCCTTCGCGTTTCCCTTAAAAAAAAATGCATTTTCGGACACCACTAAGGCTTCAAATTCCCCTGGAAGGGTAGGGAGAAGCCGTAGAGGAAGAGTTTGGATTTAGCCTTAAACACCCTTTTATATACTTGGTAGTCCTCCTCTGATCCTCACATTCATTCTGTAAATACTGTATAGTTCACAGTGTATTGATATTTTTATTTTGATAAACACTTTTGACTGTTGATCTAAATATAAGTTACATTTTATCAGATTGTTTCTTTAAGCAACTATTTGTTCACACAAAAATAAATGTATTTTATAAATACGTTTTTAGCTCTAAAGATATGTCTTTGAAGGATTAAATACCTTTTCTGCCTTTGAGCTTCTCAGCTTGATGCTTTACTAATAAATGTTAACTCTCTGCTTGTTCTCGTTCAGATCAGCTGGGAATCCCGGAGGAAGAAAGAAAGGAAATAGTGTCGGATGTGGAGTCGGTCATCACTTTCTACTGCAAGTCTCGCAACATTACCTTCTGCCCAGAGCTCAGCTGGCCGCATCTGCTCAAACCGCTGCTGGGGCTGCAGCTGCCGCGCAGCGATCTCTACAACTGTTTCTATGCCATCATGAACAAATACGTCCCTAGGTGAGTCCTAGTGACACTGTTTTTTTCTTCTTCTTCTTCATTGTCAAACCTGATCTTTGTGGTCATTTCAGGGACTGTGTGCAGAAAGGCCGGCCCTTCCACCTCTTCAGACTGCTGCTGCAGTATCATGAGCCGGAGCTCTGCTCCTTTTTGGACACCAAAAAGATCACACCTGACTCTTATGCTATCAACTGGGTATGTTTATTTGACAAACGGGTCCAGTTCTGTTCCTCTGAGTGAAACATTTATGCTTCAGATATAATCTGAATGTTTTTTTTCCTCAGATGGGCAGTCTGTTTTCCAGCCACTGCCTTCCTGAAGTTACCCAGACCCTATGGGACTCCTACCTCCAGCAGGCTGACCCCTTCCTCATCTTCTTCCTCATGCTCATCATCCTTGTCAATGCCAAGTATGTAACTGTTTACATTTGTTGACCTCCAAGGTTATTTGTTCTGACTATCCGGTCACTCCTCCTTAGAGAAACCATTCTCACACAAGAAGGAGCCAGCAAGGAGGACGTCATCAGTGGGTTTAAGTTGCTAACATTTTATTTTGGCATGCTTGATACGTTTTTTTGAAGTTAAACTGATTTTCCGTGTTGTAGAAATGTTGGAAGCATCTCCTTCTCTCCTGGAGTCTGAGGACATTGAAGATTTGTTTTCACTGGCTCAGTATTATCAGAGCAAAACCCCCCTGTCGCTCAGAAAGGTAAAGCAAGACATCCGTGGCAGGGATGAGCTGTCATGAGTGGAGCTGATTCTGTTTCCTGTCTGTGTTCTGGTAGATGAATCAGAACCTGTTTGGTAGCAGCTTGGTGGCTCTGAAAGAGGAAGACACTGATCTGAGTCAGGCAATGTGCCTCCCTGTGTCAGTTCCTGAAATCCTGCAGGCAAACCAGCTGCAGCAGGTCAGCCACAATTTAACTCTTTATTTTCCTTCCATCATCAGAATCATGAAGAAAAAACAATAAGATGGAGTTTGATGTGTTTCAGGATGGGGTCCGTTTCTTTGTGGTGGACTGTCGGCCTGCAGAGCAGTACAATGCAGGACATCTATCCACAGCCTTTCACCTGGACTCTGACCTGGTGAGACTCATGGACAATTATTGTGTATTTAATTTGTTTGCACCTTAAAACAATATTATGATAATCCTTTGTTCCCACAGATGCTCCAGAACCCCTCTGAGTTTGCTCTCTCTGTAAAATCCCTGCTGGAGACTCAGAAGCAGTCTTTGGAGTCGGGCTCCATCGCCAGCGGGGAGCACCTGTGCTTTATGGGAAGTGGCAGAGAAGAGGAGGACATGTACATGAACATGGTGCTGGCTCATTTTCTTCAGGTGAGATGTGGTAACTCAGGGTTAAGGCTGGGCGACTGCATAGAAGTGTCTCGGAAAGATGAGCCGCTGCAGCTCAGTGGGTGGGTTGGTCTGGGGTCTGGCAGTCATTGGGTACTTAGGGACAATGCTTAACTCCACCTTCATCTCAAAAGCCAGCTTAGTGGCCAAGTGGTAGAGTGTGAGCCTACAATCCGAGAGGTTGTGAGTTCAAATCCCCTTGAGACTCTAAAAATTGCCTCCTTGCCTGACACTCAGCGTTAGGGGGTTGGGCTTGAACTGGGAGAGTTAAAGTACCACTTGGTTCTAGAGCTTGGCTTTTATAGGTAAAAAAGTACTTTAAAGGTTATTTCATGAAGATAATATAAGATTCCATGAATATGAAGGGGGAAAAAACAACAAAAACTAACTGTTAAGTCTTTCTCTGTTCATTTAACAGAAAATTAGTCATACTGAGGGAGAACCTTGTTGTTTTTGTCCTTACATTCTTTCATTTTCTTTTGTTACAGAAAAACAAAGAATACGTGAGCATCGCCAAAGGAGGGTTTATGGGTGAGTCAACTGTTTACATTCTCAGTGTGTGAGGAAAAGGCAAAGAAAACGTAACATGTTTATCTGTGAGCAAATAAATGATCAAACAGCTGAATTATTATCCAGGCTAACTTAAAACTGTAATCTATTTGGTGAGGAAAAACAATCTGAAAAAAAGACAGCTGACAATTCTGAAAAAAAGACTTTAACGATCTTTGGAAAGTTATTTAAACACAAGCCATAGACCAACAAAAGGGCTGGAATGGGCTCAACTTGTATCAGAGGAACAGAACGATTCTTGCGTTTTTGTGGCATCCGCAAATATTTGCTCTTGAATGGTTAGGAATCTTAACCAAAGAAGCAGCAGGAATGTCAAAGTGTGGAGAGAAACCTGTACACATTTTATGTTCACACATGAACATAGAACAAATACACCTAAAACTAAAGCCCTGGGGCTTAATATTTAAAACCTTTACCTAAGTTGAATGTGTTCAATTCATAAAGAAAACAAATGTAAGCAATTTTGAAAGGAAAAATGTAAAGTTTTTAAAATGTTTTATCATTTACTTTTGATGAAATACACACTCTGAGTACTCTTTTTACCTCTGCTGAAATAGGTCTTCAGTTCTGTTTTACGATGCTTTAAAATGGTAATTTAACTTGTAGAAATTAGTGGTTTTAAGTAGTTTAAAGTCCACCTATATTTTATTCTACTTTAAAATCATTCCCAGTGGTCTTTTAATTATGATTATGACATATTTTTGGGGGATTTTTTTTAGCTAAATCTTGTCATTTTCTTAAGACGTGTTTTCTGCATAGTGGTAGGAGCTCATTAGAAATTTGCATCTGGATTGTGTCTCTGAAGTTAGCTCTGCTAATTTCTCATCAGCCCTTTGTTTACATTCTCTCCCGCTAGCTTATAGCACCTCACAAGCCCAAGCTAACATTAGTTTTGCAAAAGAAATGGCCAGCAATATTGGAGCTATCCAGCCATACAGTTTTGAGCTAGATGACCGCTCAGAAGGGAAAAATGAAGATGATAATGGATCCGTTTGTCTGCAAGTGGATGCATCCAAATTGGAGTGGAGCAGAGCAGGGGGACTTTGGCCCGTCCATGGCAGTAGCTGCATCACAAACCCAAACGTTTTCAAGCCGCTTGTTTTTGTCTGCTCCTGATCCAACACAATTTGAATAAAGACATACTCCACAACACAGTTTTTATATTAAATTAATTTATATGTGTTCTCCATCATGAGAAAAATGCTACAAAAACAAGTTGAAAACACGTTTTTTTATTAGAGTAGGTCTTAACGGTGTTATCCACTAATGTGAGGTATTATTTAAGGTATTAAGCCTTGTTCTTCTGTGTCTGATCACAAAACTTCTATTTCTTCATGTGAATGTTCTTTAGCTGAAGCTCCTCAGTGGTTCATATTAAACAAACAACTTTGCAGAATTGAAATAAACATTCATAAAAACGTGAACTGAAAAGTAATAAAATGAATTATGGGTCAAACTTGAATCTGAATAGTACATTGAGTTTATTAGTCCTTTTGGAACCTCTAGACTTGCCATGCACATCCTTCATGATTGTGGTTTTAATGCTTGTTCAGAATCCCTGACAAATGAAACACTGTCATTTCAGCTCTCCAGAAACATCTGGTCGACATGAACATCGATGGTCTTGACTCCTCCTACGTCAGCTGGATTGTCAGCACGTCTGGATCTCACAGCAGCCTGAGCTCTCCTGATGTACGGCAAAAACATCCCAATCCCAAATTCCTTTAGGGAAGGACATGACTGAAGCTGTGGTTTTTGTTTTCTCTTATGTGGCAGGGCGAGGCTTTCGGCCCCGGAGACAAAAGTGTCAAGTCTCTGGTCAACAAAATGACGTTTGCTCTCAAGTCAAAGTCGGTGAATGTGAAAGAGAAGATGATCAGCTTCATTGAGAACACTTCGACTCCTGTAGACAGGTGAGAGAACGGTTCTTCCTTTGAAATCCTCTAACGCTCTTAGCCCTTTAACACCAGAGCTTTAGCTACAGCGTTGACCTTCATTCGACTATCGCAACTCTTCAACTGTTGATGCAGTTAATGTAATTCCAGTGTAGAAAAGTGTTTTTCAACACTTTAAATTCAGAATGGATAGCATTTCTGTGCAAAGCCGAAATGAAAAGTCGCTTTGTTCTGCGTCAGAATCAGCTGATTCATGTTGATCGCATAAGCGGTTGAAGAGTGATGGTATGCAAAGAGAGCATGTTATTTAGGTGTCAGTGGCTCTGGTGGTAAAGGGTTAACTTAATATTATTAGTCTTTTAAGTTCTTGTGTAAACCTGACATTTTTGCCACTTTAACATCTATAAAGCTTCAATGTGATATTAATCAATTTCTAACCTGATTACAGTTTTATAACCCAAATTCCTTCTGAACTGACAACATATTTTTCATATTAGATCCCAAATAAATAATAGTTTATTGGGAGTTTTTACTTTTTTGTCAGTTTAGCAGATCTTTTTATCTAATTGAGAGCACAGACATTTATGTCAATCAGACTTTTTAGCTTTTTAGTGTGGGCTTTTGTTGTAGTTTACATTTGAAATAAAGTCCCTTGTGCCTTATTTTGCACTAGAATATCTTTCAATCTGCCCTGGCCAGAGAAGGTGATTCCCGATCGGTAAGAGCTGTCGACCCTAGATCTGTTTCTCCACGAGCATGCCAACCAGCTGTAGACCAGCCCCGGGACTGCAGCACATTATCGCATGCTCAGTAGCAGCATCTCTGCCTTCTCCGCTCACTCATTAACAGCCTCTCACTCTCATGCGGTCTGGACAGCCTGTTTCCTATGTGGATATTTGTCTTCACGGCGTCACTAACAACATGTAAAGCTGCTTCACATCCATGAAGGCTGTCGCCTTGTCTGAGGAGGAGCCACAGTTTCACTTCTGTTTGCTGAGTAACACTGAGCACTGTCTCTTTCCATTTCATCATCTCGCATGATAGCCAGGGCTTTGGGAAAATAAGAAAAAGATGCATAGCCCCAGCTATCATACAAGAGAAACTACTGGTGCCAGCTGAAAGCTCATCATTAAAACTCTTTATTCTTGTGGTTTTCATTGCAGCTTGGAGGTGTTTGTCTCAGAGCTTTGTGTTCTCAGACTTGCAGCAAAGCTTCTTCACCATCAGTCAGGCCGACGTGACCCTAATGTTCCTTGTTTTCTGTGAACAGGCACGTAAGCAGCAGTGACCGCGTCGGAAAACCTTATCGGGGGGTGAAGCCTGTCTTCAGTATAGCTGATGAAGAAGAATACGACACAGGTGAAAGCTTAAACAAACCAGAGCTTTGATGGAAAACAGCAGCGGACTGACGTCAGATTGTCTCCTCTCAGATGAGATTGACAGCTCATCCATGTCGGACGACGACCGCAAGGAAATAGTCAACATTCAGACGTGGATGAACAAACCAGATGTTAAGCATCACATTCCATGTAACGAGGTGAAGGAAACCGGTCACATGTTCCCGAGGTGAGTTTGAAAAAAATCCTCTTAACACAACTTCCTGTCACAACCATAAATGTCCAAATTTGTTGAGCAATGAAGAAAGTTGGGTTTAAATGTGAGTCTTTCCCACTTCCCTTAATAAATACAAAAATATTTCGAAAGCAGAGCAGTTAATCGGTTGGAAAAAAATATTTTTTTTCCTAAAAACAAGTTTGGTGGTTTAGAAAAATTAGAGAAACTAGATAAGGTATAGAGGAAAACCAACTTCTTATAAGGACATTTTGGGGAATAAACACAAAATCTTTAACATACTGTAACTTTTCAACCATTAACAACGTAATTCCAGTAGATTGTGAAGGAGAAAAGCGGCGTGAGCTGCTTTTCTCCTTCACAATCTACTGGAATTATGTTGTTAACAATTACAAGGTTAGAGTAAATCAAAGAACCTAAACACTGGAGCTCAGGTGCTAAAGGGTTCAACTTGGGTCTGATCAAACTCAAGCTCATGTCTCGACATTTCCGTTGTGTCTTTTCAGCCACTTGCTGATCACAGCCACTCACATGTACTGCTTGAGGGAGATCGCTTCCAGGAAGGGCTTTGCGTACATCCAGTCCAGACAAGCTCTGAGCTCCGTGGTGAAGATCACATCCAAGAAGAAGCACCCAGAGCTCATCACATTCAAGTTTGGGAGCAACAATCCAGGCAATGTGGAGATATCTGCAGTGGAGAGGTGACTTGAATTGAAATCTCTTTTAGGGACTTCCAGTTCTACCAAAAAGTGTTTTAATTCATTCTTCAGAATTCTGCTTTAAATGAACATTTTCATTAATTATATTAATTTTTGCTTGTTAATGTTAATAGTCCCCTCTCATTGTAGTAACGTCTTCTTTCCCCTCAGATATTTGATACCCAACGCAGGCGACGCCACCAAGGTTATCAAGCAGCAGATAATGAAAGTTCTGGACGCTCTGGAGAGCTCATAGATCACAGTGACTGCCCACAACACAAAACAACAACACAAAGCTGCAAGAGTGTCCTCCTGCTCTCCCCGAGCGTCGCTCCTCCTGGACAGATCCCGGTGCTGCG
This sequence comes from Oryzias melastigma, assembly GCF_002922805.2. NCBI lineage: Eukaryota > Metazoa > Chordata > Actinopteri > Beloniformes > Adrianichthyidae > Oryzias > Oryzias melastigma. The sequence goes on along the minus strand of NC_050515.1, from coordinate 325,099 downwards.
TTCACCATGACGCTCCATGTCTCTGATTTCGGACGCCGCTGCCAACAGCAGACTTGTGGGCCGGTCTGCACGAGTCCAAACCCCTCGGGTGCTCTGCAGTTATCCAAACATTTGGTCATAGTGTGTGTGAGGTGTGGGCTTCTTTCAGGAAAAACATGGGACGTCATCGTAGCTCATTTCGGCTTTGGTCTCCCCCGGCCTTAACGTAGCAAAGCTGGTCAGCCGGTGGCAGACGGACCGTTCTCGACTGACCTTTTCCTTAAGCTTGAGCATCGCTGTTTAACCAACGTCTTTCTTTGAGTTGCATTTTCGTCGCAGTGCTGGCACATGAGGCAGGTTTCCAACTGCTACTATAGTTTTGATAACTTTTCTTTTCCAGCAAGCAGCCTTAAATAGGAATTTGACAATGTTTATAAATATTTAATGTACATAGTATGTAAGCGGCTCTATATCAGCACAGACCTCTGCAAATTCCTACTGAACGTATAGAGTAGATGTGTGGAGCACTTTAAGCTGACCTTGTTCCTGCAGTAAGAATGAAGCCGTTCAGTGTTTCTGGAGAGACGCGTCGTTCTCTAGTGTTCCTGATCGTCTGAGCTCTTAGAGATCATCACACACACAGCAGTATCTTCAGTTTAAAACATCTGGAACGCTACGTTCTCTCCAGTTTGCTGTGTTAAAAATGTTCCTGCATAATCCAGAGGAAATGCACTTGCTGCCAGCTCCAATAAATATGAAAGTAATTATGAGGATGGTGCTGCAAAGGTATAATACATTCATGATCTAGTTTTCTCAGATGGCTGAGTCGGGATCCCATCGTTGCCTTTGGCCTCATGGCTGCTGCGGGTTTTTGGCCCCAGCAGGGGCAACATATCAGACCATCGCTGTTTGTCCTTTGACTCTAAACCCTCTTCAGGCTTTCTTTTTCCCCTCTTTGCTTGTTTACTTTAAAACCATCTCGTCTCAGAGTCCCGCTTTCAATCCTGTGTGACTGCTGCAGTCCAGAGTTCCTCCAGCACTACCGTTTATGAAACATCACACTAACCAAAACAAAAGGCACATGGAAGAAACTGGTCTCTCAAAGCATTCCTGTGTAATCCTTTGCATCGTGTTGTAATTTGTAATTTTGTGATAATTTTCAGTATTTACTGGATTATTCCTGACTAACATCTGAAACAGCTCTGGATTACTGTTGGTCAGGATTACAAACTGTCTGATTCGCACCTTACTGTACTGCTATTGTTTTCTAAGTGTTTCTGTTTGTAATAAATGGAAATGATTGGACTGCATCTGTGAAGTATTTTAATGTTGTTGACACAAACAAATAAGGTTTGTTGCTCTGCTCAGACATACACTTCCACAGTCTGTCTTTGTGTTCCATGTGTTTGGTAGATAACTTTATTGTTGTGTAATTGTTTGCACATTTCCTAAATCAGTTGAACTAATTTACATCTAATTACCTTTTCATAATATTTTTGTGACAATTTTGACAATGAAGCACTTTTCTTAAACTTGAGAACTCAATTCTTTCTCCAGAAAATAACAAAATTATAAAAAGCTAATCTATGAGTGTTAAGACATTTCTTATTTTCATTCTCTCTGCATTGCTTGGTATGAATATTTGTATTAAATCCAATTATGTTTGTGTGACTCATGTTTGCAATAACACAACCCTAAGTCAAATAATTCAGCTCAATTTAACTTTTTGCAGTAAAGTTTAATGTATAATTTATTTTATTTTTTTTATATATTCGTATGTAATTTCTGACTTAAAGTAAAGATCTGTGTTACAGATAAAAGTGACCGATTTGGCCTTTACTTTAAGGAGGCGGAGCTTTCACTCAAACTGGAACCGGATTGGCTGAATCCATACCACCTCAAAACTTCACACTAAAAGCACGTGGTCTTTAAAGTAAAGTTTATGAGCTAATAATGTTAACCTTACGTGTACCACTATCTTCAAAATGCTATTTGGTTCTTAAAGAATGACTAAACTAACTTTCATAGGTCTTAAAATGACATCAATATACCAAGTGGACTTTTATTTTGAAAGTCAAGCGGATCCCCGGAAACACTTGTCCGCATTCTATCTGTTCGAGGTTTAAAACAGACTTCCACATGACCGCTGCAGCTAGAATAATGTCCAGTAAGTATTCGCTGTTTGTTTTTTTTTTTGTTTTGTTTTTTTTCTTTACTCCGTGTTTCTTTTTCCCCGTAAATGACCGAGTTCAGCTGCAGTTTGGTTGTTTGTTTTCATGCCCAGCTGGTTAATAAACAGGAGACCAACAGAGTGTTTGTTTGACAGAGTTCCGTCTGGCCGTGGTCCAGCTGCAGGTGACCAGCGTCAAGGCGGACAACCTGAGCAGAGCCCGGCGGCTGGTGAAGCAGGCGGCGGGGCAGGGCAGCAGGGTGGTGCTGCTGCCGGTGAGGTGGACGAAGCAGCCTCCAACATCTGCACCCAGTTTCAGGCAGAAACTCTCTTTGCAAACCCCACTTTATTGGGACATTTTCATTAAATAGTTTTTATTTGCATCCCTGACAAAGTCAAAAAGTTCCGATTTTTTTTCGTTTGATGTGTGTGCATTGTATTCATTTCTTTAAGATCAAGATAAAAGCTTTGAAGTAGAGATTTTGAGATAGTTTAGCAAAAATAAACCCCGCATTAAATGCAAATGTGTATTTTAAAGTCTTAATCATGAATAGAAGTTTAGTGAGCCTTTCATTTCCTCAGGAGCTGAGTGAGTTTTCATTTGGTGTCTTTGTCAGGAATGCTTCAACTCTCCATATGGAACCAGCTTCTTCTCAGATTATGCAGAGAAGATCCCAGGAGAGTCCACCCAGATGCTGTCGGAGGCGGCTAAAGAGAACCAGGTGTATTTAGTTGGAGGTAGGGATGCATCAGCTGACACTGAAAAAACAAACTATTGTTCTTTGATACTAACATTTCCTAAAATGTTCACAGTTTAGGATTGCTTTCCAATTGAAAAATAAACATAGAATATAGCAGGATTCAAATCATTAAACTAATAAATATTTAGGGATGGAGTATAGTCTATAAATAATAACAAAAAAGCTGTGATAGGGTTACAGAAACTGTTGAATAATCCTTTGTTTGCTTGTAATTTTCCATCACATGTCCAAAATAACTAAAGGTCATTTTACATCTTGAAGATGTCAATTAGTAACATGTGGAAGGCTCAAGAAGTGACTGTGTATTGGTCCTGCCCCCTTTGTTGTCATGGTAACAGCTGAAAAACTTCACAGGCATGGCGTTCATCTGTCTTAAATGAGCGTTTATCAATTAAAAGTGGAAGTTGACCCTTTTTTTTAAATTGATACCTGATGGTTGTTCTTAATTTGATTTGTACAAATTAATAAAATATTATTCTTTTTTTAAGACGAGATTACATTCCATTTTAACATTATAGTCATGTGACTAAACCTCCAAATTTTGAATGTTCCCTTTATGTGTTCAAATAGGATTTACTTTCTTTATTTTGCAGTGTTACCTTGCTATGGCTCTCCTTTCGCAAGTCTTGCTGTTTGGCAGGTTTTTTTAGTGCAATTGTTGATGTTTTTTTTTCTTTTCTTCATTGTGATTCTATAAAAGTGGAATTATTTTTTCTGCAAAAATTTGAGTTTCTAGAGAGTTAAACAAGAGCGTTAAAATATTTTGATGATTGTGATTTTAACATGTTCTTTTGGCATTTTTATGATAACGGAGGACAAATATTAGAAACATTAAGCTTAAAATTGCATTTCTGATTTTTTTTTAATTCACATTACTGTGAACCAGGAGCAGATGAAAAAAAAGGTGGTTGAAAAACTACTTATTTTAGGCCTAAAAAATACGCTGGGTGGGCCACAAACTCTCTTCTCTGAGCTCTAAGCAACAGGGAGGGGAAGTGGGGGCGGGGTTGCTCGGTCCTGTTCACAACTTAGAGGAAAATTTCTAACGAACTACTGCCACTCTGCAGAAAATATATCCTAGAATTTTTCTTTTTTTTTTTTGGCTAAATAAAAGACAGCAGGGAAGGCTTCTACAACAGATCAGAAGATGATCAAAGTGATACTTTAAAACAGGGGTCTCAAACTCGCGGCCTGCGGGCCATCTGCGGCCCCCGGGATGATCATTTGTGGCCCATGTCTTCATATGAAAGATTACTGTTAGTGCGGCCCGCAAGACTGATGTGAATGACAGTTGCTGTGTTCAGAACTGAACCCACCAATCACGGTAAAGTATCTGGCTCTGGAGGCGGGACATCAGCGGGCTGTCCAGTACCTCCTCACTCATTCTTTCATTCCTCCAATCAGCTGGGCGGAGGAGGAGCCATGAAGCACCAAACGCGATTCGCGTGATAAATTATCATGCCCCGCACGGGGAATCTGCTGCTCGCGGGCGGCTTCTCAAAAAATGTGTTTCTGTCGCCGTGCCGCGTGTAGGAGGAGCTTCCAGCTCCGTGTGTGGATGTCTCTCTTAGAATGAATTCACATATGATGTCGAGAAATACGTTTTTTTGACGTGCTGACTGTTCCTATTGAATCAGAGGTCCACAAGCTCCGAGCCGCAAACCTGTGGCCCGCCCTCTTTCACCGCGCGGCGATCCGCTGCTCCCGCCTGTCAAACGTGATCCTGAGCTCGGCTCGCACCTGCGTGGGCGTGTCTATGAATTTCAAGGTTCACACACCGGCTGTGTCGGCGCGCATTCCAGTCCATGTAAACGCGAGTAGAAGTCCGATTTTCTGCTACACGCGTTTGCATAGAACCCCCATGGAAAGCAGCCCCCCCCCGAATGCGCAGCCGGCGCGCACAAGCACCCCACACCTCCAATGAATGGAAGACATAGATCAGATTTATTTATTGTGAGGAGTTCTACAAAAATCTACAAAAAATTAAATCTTTCAAAGATTTTCTGGGTACCGAGGCTTCTCTAACTCTGAAGGAGGATCTGTTAATACAGACATTTGAAACTGAACAAAAATAATTAGTTTTCTCTACTCAGCCAGTCAATATGTGGTTTCTTCAGTCGTCTGTATCTGTTGTTTGGTCATTATTATTATTGTATTTATTTATTACTAATTTATTTGTTTTTTTATTAATCTTTTAATTTAATTATTTATTTTATTAGTTAGTCCTTTATATTTTGAACAACACATTCATAGTACTTGGAAGAAAAAAAAATCAAGAAATCAACAACAGAAAATTGTATATAAATTATAAATAAAAACATTACACCTCTATTATGTAGTTCGAAATGGAGTAGGAAGAAGTTTAAAAAACTTTTTCAATCCTACCTCCTAGCAAAATATCTTAAGTTTAATCTTCAATATAAACCATTTCAGAAACGGACATGCCCTTTTTTATATATAAATCAACACACACAAAGATCTATACATGTCGTTCATTATTTATTCATTATTTTGTGTTAAAAATAAAGATATTTGAGAACATTGGAATGTTTTATCAATGCTTTTCTTGGGAAAATCCTGATGCGGCCCAGCCTCACCCAGACTCTGCCTCCAGCGGCCCTCGGCTGAATTGTATTTGAGACCCCTGCTTTAAAACATCTAGAATAACTATGACAAATACAGTTGACTGCTTCGTGGATTTCAGCTACTGCAGAATATTTTTAGAATACAATTCCTGGAATAAACGAGGGAACAACAAGGAAAAGGGTATATTTATTTATTTATTTACACATTTAAACTAGAGTGGGAGGATAGACCCCTTGATTTAACATCTCATTTTATATGTATTGAATCATTTACTCTTTTAAAAAAAAATCTCAAGCAAATAAGAAAACTTTTTTTTCAATTTAAACTAATACACTTATCTGAAATGGTGCATTAATATAGTCTCTTTTCATGCAGCTTAATTGGATCTAATACTTGAAAACTAAATTGCAGGATTTCTTTGTCATGTTCTTTGTATTTTCATGTTCAACAGGATCCATCCCAGAGGAGGACGGGGGGAAGCTGTATAATACCTGTGCAGTGTTTGGTCCTGATGGAGAGATGATTCTAAAACACAGGAAGGTGCGTGGACTTTTATCTGCTAGCGATATCTTCACTCCCACTGCATCTAACCTGCTGCCGTTTCCTCCTAGATTCACCTGTTTGACATCAACGTTCCGGGAAAAATCTGCTTCCAGGAGTCGGAGACTCTGAGCCCCGGCAACAGTTTGTCCACGTTTGACACGCGTTGAGTGACACTCTCTGCATGCCGCCTTGTTTCCAGCCGTGTGCACAAACATCTGGTGGTTCTGACTCCTGTCTGTAATTCTAATGCAGCTTTTTGCAAAGTGGGCGTGGGGATCTGCTATGACATGAGGTTTGCAGAGCTCGCTCAGATCTACAGCCGAAAAGGTCAGCCTCTGAGACTGTGGAAGAAGATTGGCTTAAACACTGGATTGATGGTGTGTGGTTGTTTTCTTTTTATTTTTTTTTCCATCGACAGGCTGTCAGCTGCTGGTTTATCCTGGAGCTTTTAACATGACGACCGGTCCAGCCCACTGGGAGCTCCTGCAGAGGGGGAGGTAAGACTCAGATTTGTCCACAAATCCAGAAGGATTTTTGTTGAATTGTCCCAATGAAAAGTGAGCCAAACACGAGTTTTGAATACAGAACATTCATATTAAATCCTTCTAAATGATCAAACAGCACCACCTGATGCCCATAGATAGAACCTTCAGTCCATTTTTCTGTGAAGTCTGAATTCCTTCACTGCTCATTATATAGTGCAATCACCATTTTCTAGTGTTCCAATTCCCAAATCGAGTGCTCTAGTCTAATCTCGGTCTAATTTCCCAGAAGTCTTGGCGAAAAACCACTGTGCATTGATGCTCACTACATTAGTGAAGGCAAACACAATGCATTGAGCTTATCCACATATCCACATTTTCATCATCAGAACACAGTGGAGTCATAAATAGAATATAGTGAAATGTTCGCATTGATTAGATTTTCACTTAGTGAAATCAGTGATGTCATATCCCCGTTTAAAAAAACAAAAAAAAAAAAAGAAAAATAGCGAGCATGGTGTCTGAATTGCTTTTAAAATCCAGGAAACTAAATAGTCCTGCATTAAATTCCTAATATGTTCACATAATAAAAAATTGGTTTTCTAATTTTGTGTGTTTCAATCATGACATTACTGGTCAACTATTTATTATATTTTTAATAAATGTTAATTAAAAATAAATGAGCTCTGACAGGAGACAAAACTTTAAACTGATACTGTTTGCTTCTAAATGCTCTCATTTGGTTGGATGACAGCTGGCTGTTACATAAGTAGAAGAACATAAATCTACACAAATAAACAATGAAGGTACTACAGTACATTCATGGCAGTTGGTAAAGTCAACTTTTAAAGTTATGTTTTTGTCGAGATTGGAAGCATAAAAAATCCTGATAGTTTTTAAACCTGGATGTTTCAGACTGAAGTGTTTCAGTTTCATAAACGTAAACCCTGTCAGGGACCTCTTCTTTCTAATGCTTTTCTTTTATGAAGCAGACCTTCTTGTAGTTTTTGAACTAGTAAAATAAACTTTTTAAAGACCCACTTCAATGAAAATTGTGTTTCTAACAAGTTCTTATAGCATTTTCTCATGATGGAGGTCGTATATAAAAATAATAGGATTAAAACTGCATTTCTGAGTATTTCTTTATTAAAATCTTGACGGGTCATGAAAACCTGAAGTCTGAAAAAGCTCAGACTTTTGATGCAGTAACTGCCATGCAGCAGGCCAGAGTTTCCCTCTGCTACACTTGTGATTCTTCCACTTGCAGACAAGTAGATTCATTTCTGTCGTCGTTTTCCTCGTCTGAGCTGGAATCTGGCTCAGAAGGGTATCCAGGCAGCATAGCTCGGATATTTCTTTTAGTCTTTTTTGCAACGCTGGTGTTAGCTTGGGCTTGTGAGATGCTATAAACTAGCAGGAGAGAATGTAAACAAAGGGTTGATGCTAAATTAGTGGAGCTAACTTCTGCGCCAAAAGTCAACTTAGAGGTGAAATTCTCATGAACTCCTGCTGCTCTGCAGAAAAAGTCTTAAAAAAACAACCCAGGGTTTTTGATTTTGGCTAAAAACTGCAAAATCTTTTTTTGTAAATTCATATAAATGACTTGTGGTTGATGCATTGTCTTCCTGATGTTTCTATCACATCTTTTCCTTGTTTCTTTGTGTTTGCCAGCAGTTATCTGACAGACAGGATTCCTCTCTTTTCTGTACCATGCAGGGCTGTTGATAACCAGGTGTATGTGGCCACAGCTTCACCTGCCAGAGACGAAACGGCATCGTATGTGGCCTGGGGTCACAGCACTGTTGTAAACCCCTGGTATGAGAACAAACACACTTGTTATGGTGAACCCAGCAGACAGGAAACAGCACAATCTAATGTCAGCTAAATATGCTAAGGTTTCATTAAATATGTGGTTACTAAGCCTGAACAAGTATTTACAATTGTAATATAAAAGCTGTATGACGCAAAACCGCGTTCTAATTGCCAGGCCGTGATTATGTTGCAGTCACAGAACAAACAAACATGAAAGCACAGTTTTCCTTTAGAAAAGGAATTGATTTGACGCACTACGCCGGACTTTGAGCCGCTATTATCTCTAAAGGCCTCAGCACCAACAAAACAAAATCAAAGAGGAACTCTGTGAGCCGTGTGGAACTCTTATTATAAACTCCCGAGCACCAGCTCGCTAAGTGAATCATTATGAAGTTTTATTACTGTGCTTAGCGTCAAGTTAACGGCGGGATTTGGTCGACTAATGTGAAAATGTGAGCTGTGTTTGTTCCTGCAGGGGAGAGGTCGTCTCCAAAGCGGGAGCAGAAGAAACGGTTATCTATGCAGATATCGGTGAGTCTCTGCCGGCTGAGCCCGTTGTTTCTCCACGCAGCATTGTTTCCTGGTGTCCTTGTGCTGACTCAGATGCCAGCTCATCGCCGGCCGGGAAAATAGATTGCAATAGAAGGCTTTTATCGTTCATCTGTGTTGGAAATGCTTTGATAGAAAGTAAAAAAAGAGGGTCTACAGGAGATGAAGAGATTAGAAAGTGCAGCTCTGAAGCGGCCTCTCCGTGTTGCAGATCTGCAGTATTTGAGCGACATCCGGCAGCAGATCCCCATCACAGCTCAGCGGCGGGACGACCTCTACGCGGTGACGTCTGTGCAGGAGGCATCAGGCTGAGCCAAGCAGCTCAAACCTCCTTCATCTCCACCAGGCTATAAATCAAAGTGGATTCTGATCTGGAGTGATGTCATTTGTGGATGGAGTTCATTTTTCTTTGATCTTCATGATGAACAGAACATCGCAAACCTGAGTGACGTAACTCTGTTTTGTTTCACTGATTATTCGGGAAGAAGCTTCACGTCTGCTTAAGAATCCTGAACATTTTTTGAATAAAACTGTTTGTAAATGTGATTTTAACATTTGGAATTCACAATAAAAAGCAGAAACTTTCCTACTTAAATGATTGATTTGTGCTTTTATTCTTCGGATGTGAACAGATTAAAGTTTGAGCACACTTTTGTTTATTTTTTTAAAGCAAGTTAGTGAGGGTGAAGTTTCTCAGATTTGGATTTGAGTCCTTTTTGTACTGAATAATCCAAGTTAATTTTAAACTAAAAACCTAGATCCAGGGGAAACGTCATATTCACTGGTTTGGAACAAGCCAGCAAACAATCAATTTTAGCTAAACTCAAGCAACAACTCATGTGTGTAATTTCATGACAGTTTACATTACAGACACTGTGTATTTATTGTTTTTTTTTTTGTAATCTTGCATCACTCGAGGATCCAGTTATTACTCTTGAGGACGTTTCCAAAATGTTTGCAGAGGTTCTTTAACTCCCATTGTGAGCTGTAAAATTTAATTATTGTTCTGCTGGAACTCTGAACATGTTAGAAACAGTAATATCTTAATTTTTTCTAAAGTTTTATTTTTTTTAAGAGCAAAAAAAAAAAATATGCAAAAGTCTGAAGCAGGAGATTGCAAGAGTGGTGAGACATTTTTGGAATAGATTTTGTCGTGGGACTATAAATAATAATGGATTTAGAAATTATATTATACATTTAGGCCAAATCTAAATTCTTCTCCAATTGCAGGGGCATTTGAAGTGGTGGGGTTTTCTGAAATAGTTTTTTAGGGGCTCACCCTCGCCGCGGAGGGCTCTGTATCCCTCCGCGGCGAGGGTGAGCTGTGTTGTGCCATGCCATGGAAAAGAAGTGCTTTTTGTGCTCTGAATTACTGAAGGTTTCATGCAAATTTAAGTATCGACTTGTTTTTGCATGAACCTTTTTGAAGTTATAAAACCGATATTATTGTGCGTTTCCAAGCACTAGCAGCTCCACGCTCACTAAGATGACCGGTTCCTAAATGTTGTCTTGCATAGGGATCTTCAACTTTTCTTCTCATGTGTTAAACATGTTAAAATATGCTTTACAAAGAATTTAAAGGTATTATTTTATTTTTTATTTTTTTATCTTTGTCCTTATTTTATTATTGTTTTTATTTAATTATTATTTTCTCTCTCTGTCGCAACCGTTGTTCTTCTGTTGTTTGAGTTTGTCTATAATTCTATTGTCCTTGAAATTGTTAATAAAGACATTAAAAAAAATTTAAATAATGTAGCTGACCGGCAACTATTGATGACATCATCGAGTGGTAGCGACGTCCGAATTTAAAGTCTTTTACGCTGGATATGAAGTCACCTATTTGTGAAAATCTAATCAATGCAAACATTTTACATCGTCTATTTGTGACTCCACTGTGTTCTAATGATGAAAATGTGGATGGTTTATTTCAAAAAAAGATATTTCAAAACAGAGACTTCTGGGAAATTTCTAGAGCATTCAATTTTAGAATTGTAGATTCGAACAGCACTACAAAATAGTGAATCCTTAATACGTGTTTGAAATGTTCGAAACAGAGAGACATCTTCTGGTTTATTACGTATGTTTCAGTGAGTATCATCAGGATAATTAAATGACGTGTTTGCTGTGCTGCTTCAAGAAAATACACTAAACTGAACCAAGCATGGAAAACTGTGGCAAATAAAACAGATTCAAGTGTGAGGTTAAGAGTCTTTATTTAACTTGAAATATGTCATCAAAACATGAGAAAAAAACATGATGAAAAAACTTTAAAGGTTATTCAAAGCTGTGCTTACATCTGCATAACAAATAGCATTTGATTGCTAAAAAAACAAAAATAAATAGAATTATCACTATACAGTTGTTTGACAAAAACAGCTTATTTAGATGAAAAAAACTTGTTAAACGTCAGTCTCCTTTTTGTCCTCCGTCATGGCTTCAGTTTCCTCGATGAACTGAAATTTTCTTTTGTACCCTGATGATGGAGAAAACAAACATTTGAAGGCAGAAATGCATTAAAAAAGGAAAACAAATTAGGAAAAAAACGACGGGTGAAAATATGGTTTGATAGGTTTGACATCTGTTTTCTGTTTTTATGTAGAGTTTTGTGGTCATTTGTTTAAGCCCAAATTGATTTTAGGAGCAACTTCACATCAAATAGTTTGAAAATAAAAACATTTCAAATGGAAAAATGTAGTATTACATTTTTAAAATCTCAATTTTGAAATGTAAAATATTTTTTTAAGAAAGAGTGTTCTGAAAATTCTAAAAAAAAATGTGGATTTAGCAATAGCAGGAACAGATAACAGTATCATTTTAAATCATTGTATAAAGAAATAATGCTTTCATTTGGATTTACAGTTGAACAGGCCTCTACCAACTGTTTGGTTAGGGGTTCAAATCCCACGCTTGACAATCACACTGCCTTTTGGCAAGACACTCAGCCTGAATTGTATGAAAGTTGAGATTAAGGTATCTTCTAAAGAGTAAAAATAAATCTACATTATTTTGTCTTTATTTATTTAGCTGTTTACCTCAATGACACTCAGATTGATAGAAGAATTAGGACTCATGCTTTCCTTGTTTTCATGTTCATACTGAGTAAAGCTTAAAAATCTAAGTGAGGAATTACTTTTATTTCTGGTATTAAGCTGAGAAACAAAACTAACGCAGAGGTTAAATACTCAGCGTTAGATGACAAAAAAAAACAAAAAACAAAGACTTTAAAAACTGCTCCAGGAAAAAAATATATATAATGGTTAATCCAACATAATAAGACTGGTAAAATGAAATTACTGACACTAATTCATGTTTTTATAACCCATATAAAAGTACTATGACTCAAAGTAAACCATTGCTTTATGGTCAAGCTTCCCAAACATTTTCTGTCTCTCCATCATCTCCTGTGAATTTAAATTTTGAGTTCTTTTAAGACTTAAACATTTTCAGGATTTTTTTCCCCCAAATAAAATGTAATCGTATCTTTCCAAAACTCCCTAAAAAACTTGTAACTTGATAGATTCGAATTCTAAGATTTTACAGGAAGGCCAGACTGGGAGCCGATTTGTGGCGTGTTTTGGCGTTTCACCTCATAAAAGAACGAAATAAAACGGCATCTGGACCAAAAATGGCCTTAATTTTTATAAAAAATGATTGAAAACAGAACATTTTTAAGTTTTTACATCAAATCTGTGGTTTTTGTTTTTAGTTTCGTCCCATTAAAACCAACGTGTTGATGTTCCCAGAGAAAAACTCTGAGGAAAATGCTGAGTTTATGTGGTGTCAGAATAATCGGAAAAATGACTGTCCGACTTGGAAATTGCACATGAATATTGGAAAAACAACAAATTTTATAACAGAAGAGCTTTCTGCACCTGAACAACGGAGAGTTTATTTGTAGCATGCCATCTATGAGGAGACACTTAACTTACAGAAAGAAAAAAAAGACATTTATAAGGGTGAACAAAATTATTTATTCCAGTTCGGGGGCCAGATTAAATAGTATAACTGGCTGCATTTGACCCCCGGGTCATAGTTTGCCCATCTCTGCCCTAACCCATAGAAACCTCTGGTGACATCAGTGTCACAGAGGTCATAGTGGTCCGACTGGTCTGCAGCATGTACTACATAATTTGCATTTAAGGAAAAATTGATCTTTATTCTTATCAGTTAAAATTCGTCACATGGTTCAAATTTTAAACAAATTTCTGAAAACAGTCAGAGCTTTGTAGGTGACCAAAAAAACAGAACTTTCTGTGAAAATATCCTCCAAGTAGTAAAACGTATACAATAACTCAAGAACTCAGTGTGCATTTTATTATTGTTATATGTATTTTAACTGATTTTCTAACATGTATTTTTTAATGTATGTTAATATTTTTTACTTGTGTATTTAATTGATGTTTTGAGGTTTTTAGGTTGTTGAAAAATACAGATGAAAAATAGCTTTTGAGCTAATTCTGGCACAGTGATGCTTTTGTTGTACACTGTAACTGAAATAAACTAATAAATGTAAATGTAAAATGGTGGATCAAATATACTCAGAAATAAACATGTCAATCAGAATAACCAAAATATTTATAGTAAAAATACTAACTGGACAAATGTAACATGTTTTTTGGAAACACAAAGACCTTAATGGTGAAAATTAAATTAAGTGACAAATTTAGCATTTGCTAAGTAAAAGTATTCAATCTTACAACACTACTAAAGTAGAAGTAAAAACTGGTTCAATGAGGATACTTGTAAAAGTTTTGCTTTTTTTATCATCTGCTCACCTCTCTGCTCTTCTCTCTTCTCTTTTTTCCGTCTCTTGGTGACTCTGTCCAGGTGAATCTGGTACGCCACTCCTACCATCACCATGATCCCGACCACCACACACAGAACCGTGCTGAAGATCCACATGGCTTCTGATGCTCGACCCACCGCTCTGGTTCTGCTCTCTCCATCTGAGATCCACCAAGAACCACAGATTAGCAGAACATCAAGATGTCAGAAGCTAAACACTTTTTGGGGGGGACGACACTCACATCTTGTAGCTGTCAGGGTTTCATTCATGGACGGATTTTCTATGATGCAAGTCACACTGCTGTCTTTGGAGATGTTGAGCGTCAGGTAACTTGTGATGTTGTAGAGGTGGGACTCTGGGTGTGGCTCTGCCAGAGTTCTCACCGAGCCTTCGGGGGGCTGCAGGCTGTCGCTGATGAGCCAAGAAACTACAGGTTCAGGGTAACCTCCGCCGGAGAGACACAGGAAGGTTGTCTCATTTCCGTCTGCTGTCTCCTCACTCTGCAGCTCTGGAGCACTGAAACTGGCTGTAACAACAGACAGGAGTTAGTTCACTGAAGTACTAAACCTGAGAGGAAATGTGCAACCCCAACCCTTATAGGAAGCTTATTTAAATATTCTGATTCAAATCTGATGCAAAAATAAGGTTGCTGCTCCTGATTTATTACAATTTATCAACAAAGAAATAACGTCAGGATAAAAAAAAATTGTTTTGAAACATCCGTTTGTGGTTTAGAAAAAACCTCCAGTTGAAGAACGGAGTGAAACCTCCAGCTGGACCAGAATGGGCAACAATATGCTGGAGGACAGGAAAGAAAAAACAGAAATACTGCAACATCGGGAACACTGAGCTCCATTAGCTCAGCATCATTTTTGTCCTTGAACTTTGGATCCATTTGTGTCCAGAAGTCTCATTCAATTAAATCGTGAAGTCTGACTTTAACTAATGAGATCAACACTTCTTTACTTTTTGCTTCTTTTATGACTTCCTGGATGAATCATTGTTGAATTCTTGGGGTCATTTTGGTCAATAGGTTCAACCTGGGAAAGTTCTCTATTGTTTGAAGGATAATGGAAAAAGTTGGAGTGGAAAAAGTTTATAAAAGGGTCATCTGGATGGCAAATCGTCTTCAACTGGAAAAACAAATTCCAGCAAAGTCTCCTTTCTTAAAAATGTTTTTCTTCCACGGCACCATTCTGGATAATAGCAGGGACAGTTAGGTTGGTAAATCAGACAAATCATGCATCAAATGAATTTAAAAATATATATAAAAAAATCTAATAAAAAAATTGGTGCACCAAACTGCAACCTGTGGCTCTAGATTCACATGTGGCTCTTGACCCCCCAACTGTGGCTCTCGTGGTTAAAGAAAAATAAAAATGATTCTCTATTTAAATTAAAATAAAGATGCAGCTTCATTAATGTTGCGCTAAAATATTTTGATGGATTTTTCCGTCTTTTACCACCTAAAATCAGTTGGAGACTAGTGTACGGTTATATTTCAAATTTAAGGAACATTGGATTATACAACTAATTTCCTATTGTTGACAAATTAAAGGATTTTAAGTGTTCCTCGTGTTCTAAAATAATACAGTATGGGTCACTTAGTTCTGATCTGTGAATTTCTAGCCGAGATTTATCAACGATGGTAAAATAAAATGTTTTTTTTTCTTTTTTCACTGCTGACATGACACTACCTACATTTGCTGCATTAATATCATCAAATATGGTAGAGAGTGTCTTTTATTTTGAAAGGATATCATGCAAACCTCTGACAAAAGTTATAAACTGTTTCATTTTTTTTAACTTCTTTTTAAGTTATACCAAAAAAAGTTTCATAATCATAATAGCTGCAACAGCATAAAAATAAATGAGCATCTTATTTTTATTCAAGAAGAGTTTGCGGCTCCTTCTGGATTGTAGTTAGTGAGAAATGGACCTGAAGGCCAGACCCCTGGCATAGACGTACATTGGCACCCCCTTTTCAGAAAAGCACATTAGCTACGAGAAAAATCCAAAAGGGTGGCAAAAATATGGGCTGTTTATGCACAAATATATTTATATTTATAAATATTGTATGTTTTCTTGTGGCAAAAGTGTTTTCTGAAAGAAGGAATCCTAAACTACATTCATTCCAAATTTGGTGCTTGTATCACAAAATGATTATTCTAGTAATACAAAATAGGGTCCTATAAAGTTTTGGTGATGCTTAAACACACAATCTTTAACTAACTTAAAAATAAAAAACAGAGTGTAAAAGCGGCTCGCTTTTCTCCTTCAGAATCTGCTGGAACGGTTGAAAAGTTACAGTAAATCAAAGAACATGAACACTGAAGCTCCAGTGCTAACGGCTTAAAGTTGCGAAACTTCATCAATGTCATCAGACTTGAATGTTTAAAATGACTGCATGACATGTTAACATGCTTCAGCTTGTCAGGCAGTTTCTGTTTAAGAAATTATTGTTTGGGCGTGGGAAATCAATTGAAACATATATTTTTTAATTTATCTGAATAAATAAGACCAAATCATTTTTAGATAATAAATTTTTTGTTAATTGTTTAAAATGAACAAATGAAAACTCCTAAAAAGAAAATTATTTTATCTTAAAAACTTTGCCCCAAAATCAAACCTAATTCTGGAAGTGAAATTTGTTAAATGAGGTGAAACATAAAGATGACTGGATGAGAAAATATTTGTTTTATCAATGATCAACGTTTGCTTATTTTAAAAGGTATTCTGTTTTAGAGATTAAACATGAAAGCAGGAAATAATAGCTTTCTTTCTCCAGAGTTACATTGTAACTTTGTGTGTTTACAGACCTGCTACCCTGAGGCACAGGGCGCACAGCTGTGTCGCTTCATGTTCTCCCGCAGAGAAAAACAGACTGAAATTCATCTTGTCCTGTTTGGGATGAACTTTTGGAAGTTCCAGGGAAAAATTTCCATTCTGTGCAGCATCATAAGGAATTCTGGCATAGTTCAGGCTACATATCTCCACATTTCCATCTTCCCTCCACTGTGATCTCAGCAACTTTTGGTCATTTTTCCTCCATTCAATTGAAAAATTCCCAAATGTGTTCAGTTCAGGGTAAAGACAGGGCAGCACCACTGGTTGTCCCACAATGCAGAGAACACAGTCATCTGCAGAGAAGGGATAAACAAATCAATTTTGTTTTTTTTCTAATCTAAATTATTATTTTTCATGCTCGGACATCTACAACTCACCCAGACATGCGCCCAAATGAAGCAGGAAGAGCAGCAGTCCTGCGCGCAATAGCGCGCGTTTGTGGAGGCACATTGGCGCACAGAAAACCGGAAGACACGTTGATGGTGTTTTAATTTAATCGAACCAATACTCGTCCATTGTTCACATATGTTAGGCATACATATGAGACTCCACTCTAGTTCCACTTCCTCGTCCACAGCAGGCAGCGCGCGCACAGCTCCTTCCACTGAAGGAGTTCATGTTCAGTCACGCTCGATGATCCAGATCCATTTCTGCTGTCTTCATCAAAGCCCTTATGACTTAAAAAAAACTTAAATGCCCCTTAAAAACAACTTAAACTCGTGCTGAATGACTGCAGACCTGACGGTGTCACCGTTCATGAGCAGATATCCGGTTTGGAGTCATTTTGCGCAGATCTGTCCAACCTGTTTGACTTCTTTTCAGGTCACGCACACCCACCTCGGATCAAGGAAGCGCAAAGACAGAGCCGGCGGGCAGTTAAAGGGTTAAATGGGAATCTTCTGCAGAGAACCCGCATCTGGTGATAAAAATAACACACAAACAAACATTTTAACATTGAATTTTATATTTAAGTAAGTCTATTAATTAAGATCTCAAAATTACCTTTTTATTTCACTGGAGTCGCAAGTTTTATTATATTTAAGGCTTATAGAACCCTACATTTCACTTGTTGAACATGTTGTCTCTTACACTTGTGGTTGAATCAACATGCAGTAAATGAAGCAAACAACACACTTTGTGTTTTAAACAGAAGATAAGTTTTTCTGGTCCTTTAGCAAACCCATTTATTTGTTTGATTTGATTAAATATGTTTGTCTAATTTAGATTACCAATTTTGTACAAGTGTAACAATAAATCAACTAAATCAATTTATATTCTTACGATCCAACCAGGATCTGAGGCAAGTTGTTTTTTTGAATCAAACTACATCATTGTAAAATTGTTTCCAAATGAAATAAATTGATTCAAATCAATATTTGAAAATCCATTTGGATTTAGGCACTGTAGGTTTATCTTACTATAACGTAAAAATGACCAAGTGTCATCACATTAAATAACACAAATGTGATGCATCAAAACATGATCAACCATCAGTACAGTGCAATGTGTGGAAACAGTGAGTTTAGCAAAGTTTGGTGATCATATTGTGTTGTAGAATGTTAAAATAATGTTCTGTTTATGTTATTTTGTAAATGTTTATGGATTTGAAATTAATTCTTGCTTAGTTTTTTGTTTGTACACATTTGTAATTTACATTTGATTATCTTGCAAGGAATCTGGAAAACTTCATCTGCACTGTTCAGTTCCAGGTATTTATCTCTGAGACACACAGAAGTGACTATTCACAGGTAATTAGGGAAGGGTCAGGGTTACAGTTGGGGTTAAAAAAGCATATGGACAAGGTTCTGGATTTAGGATTTGCGTATTACATGGGGCCATCATTAATTTCCACAAGTTCTAGTGCTTGGTCGCACGTAAATATGTGAAAATAAGATCGGCCAAGTCACACTGCACTGGTTGAATTTTTGGCTAAAGAGGTCCTTGATCTATTCAGGATCAAATGGGATTGTCCAAAATGAGCCAACAGACTATAAATCAGATTGACACACCCACAAACTATGAATCAAATTGTTGTTAAAATGAATTGTTACACCACTATGATTTGGTAATTGACATTATATATATTTATAAATTAAATCACTAATCTCTATGTGTTGGACTTGGGTGAATGTCTTCTTACTTGTCTTTCTTCTCTTTTTTCTTATTTACTTTAACTATACCAGTAAAGTAAAACTCCAGAGAAAATTTTACATTTTAGATTTTCTCTATGATGGACACTGACTGCAAATGAGAACAGTTAATGGTCGTGACTTGTGAGTCTGCAGCAAAAATAAAACAAATTGTATTACCCATAATGCAACGCGAATTAGAAATAGCTTCCTGACATATATGAATATATGTTAGCAACAGTTTAAAGACACGGTTGTATTTTGTTCATAATAAAATTTAAAAATGTTTGTGGTTTTATTTACCTACATATTTTCTGTTCATTTTTGTTTTATTTAAAAACAGAACAGCAACGGAAGTTACGTAACCGGAAACCCTGTCAGACAAATTTTCCTGAGTATTGTTTTATAGGATCCTTCTTTTAGTCCGTCGATAAAACAGCTTTTTTTCAAATAACGGGTGAAGTTTGCTTGTAACATCTGATGACCAAATTAAGTACTTTAAAGAACGAAACAGTTTAAAGTGATGAAACTCGTAGAACAACGTCGTGACTTTAAAAATTATGCCTGCAAAACATCGTTCAGGTAAAAATTAATACCCACAGAACTCTTCAAAGGCCCGCGTGTGGGTTGTTTTCATCCACCATGATATCATTTACGCGTTTAATAAAACATGTTTTAGTCTTGTAATATTTAATTTATATTTTATTATAACTAAATAAATTAAATTTCGTTTCAGGGAGCGGCTGGACTGCTACGTTTTTTCAGGCAGAGGATCCGCTGCGGGCTCGCGGGGGCTCACCTGTGCTGTGGTTCCGTGACCAAATAGACTGAAAGTTTCATGGCCGCAGGGGGAGAGCATCATGATGGTATTCCTGAGGAGGATAAAGCCATGGCTGCCTCTGCTGCACCGATCTTTTACCCAGAAAGCAGCAGCGACCTCCGGGCTCGTGCACGCAGCTTCCAGAGGATCCCCGCCGCAGTTCCGACCGTTTTCCCTCTCTGCGTGTGCACTCATGAACCCTGATGACTTCAGCTGCAGCAGCGGAGCCGCAGGTGAGGATCAGGACATCCCGGGGGACACCGAGGTGGAGGAGATCTTCCAGCAGCAGGTCCCTACGGGGGTCGGACAGGGTCAGAGGATCTTCATCGTGCACCCTGACGTGAAATGGGGCAGCAGGAAGCAGCACCTGACCACCGGTAACGAGTCCAGCATTACAGATGAAAGCTCAGAACTGAGACGGTTCGTTTAGAAGTCACCCGGTACCTTTGCAGCTGAGCTGATGATGGCGGAAGCTGTGGGGCTGGTGAAGACTCTGGACAGCTGGACAGTAGTGGACCAGCTCATCCTCTCCACCAAAACGCCCGAGAAGAAACTGATTTTTGGAAAAGGCAACTTCCAGTACCTGACAGGTGACCTCAGATCTTCACAGATCCGTCCTTCATTTTTACTTGCATCCATCTGATCACATGATCTCTTTCAGAGAAGATCAGGCAAACAGCAGGGATCACCGCTGTGTTTGTGAATGTGGAGCGTCTGTCTGCTTTGTCTGAGGTGAGCTCCCCAGCTGTCCATCTGTGCTCTACCACAAACATTGACAGTTCTTTGTTTGGGTCTAGAGGGAATTTGAGGAAGCCTGGGGGGTCAAAGTCTTTGACAGATATTCAGTTGTCCTTCACATTTTTCGCTGCAACGCCAAAACCAAAGAGGCCAAGCTGCAAATCTCCCTTGCAGAGATCCCCTTGTTAAGGTGACTGCACCATCAATTCCTCTTGTTTCAATAAGTCCCCGATGGCGTTACTCACTCTGCTTCACCTTCACCTGCGCGGCAGATCCCGACTGAAAAATGAAATGTCCAACTTGGATCAGCAGGGTGGAGGATCGAGGTACATCGGCGGTTCAGGTGAGGCACCTATACAGAGAAAAGGCAGCGTGCTGCGGTCTGCAGAAGAGACTCAGCCCACTTTGTCCTCCAGGAGAAACGCTGTATGAGGTCCAGCAGAGGCTGCTGAAGGAGCGGGAGGCAAAGATCCGCTCAGCACTGGAAAAACTTCGCCGAAAGAGGCACCTCCTCCGATCCCAGAGGAAACACAGGGAGTTCCCCATCATATCAGTTCTGGGATACACCAACTGTGGTGAGAGGAGCACAATGCAAATGTTGAGGTCTCAAGTTTTAGCTGATCCAGTTTGTCATTTCATCCTTGCAGGAAAAACAACTCTGATCAAAGCTCTGACTGGTGACAGCGGCCTTCAACCCAGAAACCAGCTGTTTGCCACCTTGGATGTGACCGTGCACGCCGGACAGCTGCCCAGTCACATGCCGGTGCTGTACGTGGACACCATCGGTTTCTTATCGCAGCTCCCCCACCAGCTCATCGACTCCTTCTCGGCCACCTTAGAAGACATCAAGCACTCGGTGTGATGCCAAGTCATGTTTTTCACACATCAGGCTTTCTCTGGAACGCTGTAAACTGAGAAAATTGACTAATTCAGAATAATTCATAACATCGTTTTTCCTAATTTTTCCAAGTGCTTCTTACTCATATTTTGTGATTGGGGTTGTTTTGTGTTTCATTTGATTTCCAGGATCTCCTAGTTCATGTCAGAGACATCAGTCATCCAGAGACTGAGAATCAGAGGGTGAACGTTTTGCATGTTTTGAAGAACCTCCTGATCCCAGACAGTCTGATGAGCTCCATGATCGAGGTCCACAATAAAATTGACCTCGTTGACAGGTAAGACAATCGTTTTTTAAAGTTATAGTATTATTTTATTTTTATTTTTTTCACTTTTACTCATTTCTGTTGAGATCACAAATAATGGGCCTTTCTCTAGATCAGTAAAAGAGCCATTTGGGCTCGTTTTCCAAATGATGAAAACCTAGAAGGAGCCGCATAGTCTTACTTTAGCCATTAAGAAATTTGGATTTGCATTCATTACCTTCTCTTTTCAAATAATAAATATGAATTATGTCTATTGTTTGGGACGAACAAAAGCAAAAATCTAAAAAGAAACTAGCATCTCTTATTTATTTATTTATTTTTCGTTTGACAGAAGCTCAAATAACTTATTTTCAAAATAAAAGATTCTCTGTTCCAAACAGGATCATCTCAGTGCAGCTCTGGACAGGTATTACCCATTGTTGTGTTTTAAGTCACAAAAGATCAAACTTTTTACCACATTTTTGCTTTTCATTAAAAAATCTGTTCATTCTTGAGGTAGCGTTGCACTAACAAGGCTTTTTCAGGTCAACAGGGATGTAAAAACCTACATAGTTGATCATCTATGTGCACCTCAGACATCAGTTTATAAACGTAACTAATCTAAATTAAATAAATGCTAATTAAGTAATATTTACTTTAAAAAAATACTATTATTTTATTTTTCTTCAGCCAGAGAGCCACACATGCATCTGGAGCTGCAGACTCCTGCTCTAGATGAATAAAAGTGTTCGGACACCCAGATTATAATCTGTAGTTGGCACCCCCTTGTGGACTAAGACCCATGTGTTGGTGCCCAATGTCTGACTGTCGTCATTTTTCTGAATTTTTAGTGGCTTTTTAATGTTGATTTGAAAGTGTGAGGATTTGTTATTTTAATCATTGTGTTGAATTTCATGATGTATTACTTTCGATTTACTCACCCTTCCGAGATGATGGCTCTTCATGTAGTGCATGTTGTTTCTCTACTGTGATGTCAGAGGAGTTACCACAGCTCTGCCTCAGTTAAGACTTTTTAGTATTTTTCTGTTTAATGTCTAAGAAAACATTTATTTTTTGAATTCTATAGGTATTACTTTTTTATGGACCATGAAAGGAGTGTATTCAGTCATATAAATCCCTTCAGTTTCACTCTTAAAAGAAACATTTTTGGAACAGAATAAATAATTTTTATAGTTTTAACAAATTACCCGATGTTGTACATGTATACGAGTACCATTTGATTTCTGTGGAAGCAGTTTCATGGTTACTCAGACCTTTTTGTTGGTGTTCTCTGACAGTTATCAGAGTGTGAATCCTGATGCCATACCCATATCTGCCCTGGAGGGGCGAGGACTAGACCGGCTGAAGAAAGCGGTGGAAGAGGAGATCTTGAAGTCCACGGGGAAGCAGGTTTTAGATCTCAGGGTGGACCTCAGCTCACCTCAGTTAAGGTGATGATCTGAATGTCTTCTTGTTTGCATATTTGATCTGTTGCACCTGATTTCCGCCGGTCCGTCTGCTGTGCATCTTTCCTTTTCGTTACGCAACCCAAGCTTTTTGCATGAGTTCTATTTCCAGCCCATCAACACATTGATTGACGGACAAAAAGCTGGAGTAACAGGAAGCAGGTCGAGGTTTCAAAATAAAAAATTTTGTTGTACTTTTAAAAGAAAACTTTATAAAAGTTAACACCCCAGACGTCCATTTTCACCATGGATGACCAACGTTTAATTTTGGAAGTACAAAAACATCATTCATCCCACTAAACATGCATTTATAATGACTCTGTGAGGACGGCCGTGATCGAAGAGAAGTGGGACGAACTACTCAATACAGGGGTGACAGGACAAACCACTCCTCTGGAAGCCTGGGGGAGGGGGGACTCTAAGGGAGACACGCCGCAGACGGACCAGTGCAAATCAGGCTTCAGAGAAGACGCAGCCGTAACTGTGTCCTCCTTCACAGCTGGTTGTACAAAGAGGCCACCGTTCAGGATGTGCTGGTGAATGCGGACGAAGGCTCAGCTGTTGTGAAGGTCATCATCAGCGATGCTGCTTACGGGCGCTACAGCAAACTGTTTGGCAGAAAACTGAAAACTGCACCAAAGCAAACTTAATAAAAGATGTATTTATGTGTTGGAATCCCTTTTTTGAAGCTCTCTGAACACTGAAAGTGTTAATTATGGGTCTTGGTTTGGCCGCTGATCTTCCTCAGCAGTTTGTGGTTCAATTCGATCACCAGCGAACAGAGCGGAAGTGGACCAACAAAGTCTCCCGCTATGATGTTGAGGCAGGTGGATCCTGATCCCGGAGCCTGCTCCTGCACCCATTTCCTCTCACAGTCCCAGTTTCTGTAGGTTAGTGTCCGCAGGGATTCCTTCGGGTTCTTGGTGATGTAGCTCCTGGCCGCTGTGAGGTTAAGGCCAGTCACGAAGAAGCAACCTGGAGATGAAACAAACAGGGAAAATTAATATATTTTCTTGGGAAACCGTCTGCGTTTCTGTTACAAACTCACCTGGACGTCCCCGATCTTTGTGCCACTCCATGTAGCTGATGACTCCCTGGGCTGTGTCACAGTTGGCCCACCAGTAAGGGATGGCAGGCCACAGCTCTGGATGCCTGGCTGTGAGCTGGGAGTCGTAGGACAGGATGACCTGGTAACCAGACTTCCACAAACGCCGCAGGCTCAGATCGGGTTCCTGTGGTGGGGCAGGGTGGTCAGCCACTTCTATCTGCCAATCAGCACTTCACCTGCATGAAGGAGAAGCTGACCTTCCATGGACACAGCTTCGAACCGAACAGCCTCTTTAAGCAGACGATGAACGACTCGTGAAATCGGTCATCTATCCCCTCGAAGTGGCTGCAAGCCAGGATGACGACCTCCTTGGGGTGCAACTTCAACCAGGCAGCAACAGACCGAAGTGTCTCCTGTGGAGCACAGTCGGAGAGCTGCAGACACTGAGGGGAATGAAGTGACGACTGCAGAAAGATCCCCCGAACTCACCAGGACGGTCAAATGTGTGTAAATGACGTGCGTGAAGTAAAGGTCGCACGATGAGTCGTGGGGTTTGTGAGCAATGCGGAGATCAAAGTAGCGAATCCCCATCGACAGCTGCTCCTCTATGGTTTTGTCCTGAGGAGAAACATGGACAGGACGAGATGGAAGACATCTCCTAATATGAACGATGATTGCTTATTTGGCGCCATGCCAATAAAGATCTACCTCACTTCCAGGAACTTTATTTTACAAAACAATCATTCAGTAAAATCCAAAACACACTTTAAGTCGCAGGCCGAACAGGATAAACATTTATTGAACACACTAAAACAACATTTTTTAAAGTTAAAAAATGTAACTTTTTAACATTACTATGAATAAAAACAGGCAGGAATATTATTCCAGAATAAATCAACTTGAACCTTAAATAACTTTCAATATTTACCCTCCAATTTTGTCAAAATTATACAAGTTAGAAATAAGCGTAAGAGAACATCAGGCCATTAGTAACAATAGAATAAAATGATCTGGAGGGCCGGATCCGGCCCCGGGGCCTTGACTTTGACACATGTGATCTAGAAGGTGGTAAATCTACTATAGATTATATTTATAATCATTGATAATGTTTTGTAATTCTGGTGTTTTCACATACATTGTGCTCAACACCTTTTTTTGGTGCATTCATGTGTTGTTGGATGATTTGTTGTTTTTCTGACGTCCATGTGTGTTTTCCAAGTTAAACAGTCATTTTTCCAATATCACATGAACGCAGCGTTTCTCTTTATGTTATTCCCTGAGGGACATTAACCCAATTGGTGCAAAAAATTAGAATAAAAGCCACAGTTTTGAAATAAAAACTCCAAAATGTTCCATTTGAAAGAACTTTTATTACATTTCAATTAAAGATAAAGCATGTTTTCATCCAGGTTTTGTGTTTTTTTTCTCTTTTAAGGTGGATTACCAAAACACGCCTTTCAACCCTTTGTTGGGCCGCAGAATATTTCAACATGAATCTGATTCATATTGAAATATTTTTTTTGCTTATGATCAATAAAGTTTTATTTAGTTATATTCTATATTTATGAGGTTTGTTGGGTCACATGACTGCAGCTTTTTTTTACCTCTATACGGTATACGGTATCTATACGGTTTATGTATCTCTATACTTCCTCTCATCTCCGTCAGGATGGAACTTGTTCTCAAAGATTCCCAGGCTCTGAAGTAGTTTCCCTTCACATTGATCACCTGTGTTTTCCACAGTGGCCCGCCACACGAGACAGTGTCGGGTAAACAAAGACGAGCTCAGGTCTCATTACTGCTTCAAACTTTGGACCCTTTCAGGGGTAATCAGGCTCAAGTGTCACATGATTTTCTGGGTTCAGAAACAAACAGAAGGAGCTTCTGGTCGAATGACTGCATCAGGGGTCTGCAGCCTGAGGATCTGGAGCCTCGCGCTCCTTTAACTCTCCATTGTGGCTCTTCGGCCTTGAAAGAAAATACTAACAATATGAATAAATAATACGTTTGTAGTTTTGTTTTTGCTAAATTAGTTTTTTTGTTAAAAGATAGTTAAATGTTTATTTTATTGTCAGCTTAAAGCACATTTTATGACCGTAGTTGCTGTTCAGAGACAAAGTTCTTAAAAACTGCATTTACATTTATAAAATTAAAAAGATCTACACAAATATTGTCTTAGTTGTTTTCAATAGAAAAGGGACAAAAGGATGATGGTCCCTCAAAGTTATAATGATAGAAAATGACATCTTCATCATTTTTATTTTAAGTAAATCTGTCGCATTAGGAGGATCTTATTGGACTTGGGGTGTATTTTATTTTGAAAGGAACTTGTATGTATGCTTTCAAAATGAAGTTAAAAAATATATAAATATAACACTGTTATAATTTAATTATTGTAAATATTTAAAAGCTGTTTTTTATAAATGAAATGCTTAATGTTCACAAAAAACAGAACTTGAGTTTTTTTTCTAAACAGTGAAGTGTGGCTCTCTCTGGATTTTTTCTTTTAGTGTTAAAGGTTAACAAACCTGGGTAA
Source organism: Oryzias melastigma (assembly GCF_002922805.2). Taxonomy (NCBI): domain Eukaryota; kingdom Metazoa; phylum Chordata; class Actinopteri; order Beloniformes; family Adrianichthyidae; genus Oryzias; species Oryzias melastigma. Next base: position 298,705 of record NC_050515.1, on the reverse strand, counting down.
CTTGTGAGGTAACTTTGAGATCCAGTTACAGGAGGTCAGAAACACAAAGAGAAAGTGACACTATCAAGTTTCCTGATACCATCTGATCCACATCTCTTCATAATTCATGTAGCCTCTGAACTCTCACTTTTACTACAGGAAATTACAATTCTTAGGAGTCAGAATGCACATCTAAGCTTCCCAGCTTTGTCCAAATTAATGAACCAGCTCCTCTTTTTTATGTTAACAGAACCACCACTGAAATTAAGTATGGTGTATTCATTTGGTCATACAAGTAACAACCAAAAAGGCACCTAAACTAAAGCAGGATCACATGATGGGTCAAAGGTATGATGTAAAAATGACAATAACATGTATTATTATTATTATTGTTATCATTATTATAATTATTATTGAAGGCACTGGTGGAGCTAATTACCCAGAAGGAAAAAAAATTTTGTTTTTCCATTTGATAAAATTCTTGAAAACAAGAAAAACAACAATTAAATCAACACTTTCCAGCTCTGAGTGTTTTGGATGTCAAAGTGGACTGGTTGCTTTTGTGGTAAAGATTTCAGGAATGACAGCAGTCTATTTCTCAATCAGGTGACTCCCAGTTTGAACTCACAACATTGTTTAGCCTACTGCGAAGATCATGAACATGATGTTACTTATAACCTCTTACTGTTCCATGTATTCCCCTCTGGCACTAACTTTCACAGAATAGTTGTTTTGTTTGTTTGTTTGTTTCAGTTTTAAAGTCTTTTAATTAATCAAATTTCCCCTTGTGACATAACATGTCTTTAAATTTCAAGTTTAGATTTGAGTTTTTATGGTCTATTTCTTTTTTTTTTTACAAACATCCACATTTAATGTAAAATTATCCTATTGTCTTTTTTTAAGTATCTTCCCTCTTTTATTTATTTAATCTTAAAATTCCTAAAATTGAGTGTTATATCAGACAGATTGTTTTGCTTCCATTGCAAAAATCTTAATTTAAAAATTTAAATAAGAAGTGCATAATGTTTAAGTGCATCTCTAACACACCAACAGTTATGAGCACCTGCATCATTTTTATGATCTAAAAAAAAATAAAAGTTACATTTATTTAACTATTTAAAATTTCTTCAGAATAATCTGTTCTGTTTGTTACTACATGGAGTCAGACCTGAGTAGTTGCCCATTTGAAGATGATAGGCCTGGTGAAGCAGTAGAAAAGTGTGTCCAGGAGCCGGAAGGAGTCCGACTCAGATCTGACCAGTGGAGAGGTGATGTCCAGACAGTAACTCATTGCGTCATGGCTACCTGAGTTCAAAAGAACCACAAAGGAAATGAAAAACATTCAAATCCAGGAAATCGACGAGTGATTGCATAAAAAGTTCTGAGACTCTTATATGTATCCCTTAACAGGAAGTCTTCTCTTTAAGTGTACTACTAGTATACTGAGTCGTATCCTATAGAAGTTTACTTTTCTATATTGCAAACTTAAAATGTTCCAGTTTAGTCTGAAGAAGTATTCAGTTTGTACTTCCTACACTACACATACATGGTCTGTAGTATAATTACCATACTTAAGTATACTTAAAAAATCTTTAAGTGTTATACGTTTTGCTCAGGGCAATAAGAAAACAATGTAAAAAAAAAGTTTAAAAGATTAGTGATCCCCCAACAATCAGAACTTACAAATCATGAATATTTATCTCATTTGAGACTTGAATATATTTAAAAATATATGAATATTTTATAAAAAGTTTTTTTATATATATTTTGTCTTTTTTCATAATTTAGAAGGTTTGCTGCTACTATTTGTTTGTCCTCTTGCCATTAATGTTTATTTAATGTAATGTGTGCTTGAACAATGAATATAATTTTTATTATATGTAGCCTATATATTTTATAAATGTATGCAAACAATTTTCTCATTATTTTTCCCTGTTGCTCTTGGCAAAAAGTTGTAAGGTTGAAGTTCATTTTATTAAGTATACTTGAGTATAAGTAATGCAAATATAGACTATGTACGTGTAGTGAAATAAGTATAACTAAATACTTTTTCAGGCAACATAGGAACATTTTAAGTAATACATATATAGTATATGAAAAAATAAACTTCAAGTAACAAAAAGCAACTTAGAAAGTCTTGTTTATAAAAATGAAAATTTTGTTTGGGATTTAAGACATTTATATTAAAAACTGTGATTCTCATTGTAGTGGCACAAATGCTACTTCATACAAGAATACTGGCTCACTTCTAGTACTTGTAGTAGGCCTACACTTTAACAGACTTCTTTTTCTAATGGGTTTGGTTTAAATAAAAATAGAGTCAACTTAATTTGAATGAGTCGACAGTTTCCTAAAATCCTCGTAAGAAGGAGCTGAAGGGTGAGGAGGTGAGTGAGGAGGAGGAAGGAGTACCGGGTATGGCCAGCTGGGTCAGCGGGATGTCCCACAGCTCCTCCGGCAAAGCCGACATCCAGTCCTGGAAGCGCGGGTCCATGTCCGTCCGCCAGCCGAAGAACTCTCACATCTGGATCGGAGGAGCCAGTTTCAGCGTCACATGACCGACCGTTTCCCTTCCTTGACAGGATTGAAACCATCGCTGGTGTGAACACAAGCGTAAAAACAAGTTTTACTCCGGAATGAAGTTAGTCTCTGATTGGCAGGCCTCACGCATCATGAGTGTCATGTTATCTGACGACTTCAACCTAAAGCTGACTTCACGTGGTGAAGTTTGCTTCCGGATTTTTTCTGCTTGGGATTTCTTCATCTAAAACACAAGTCTTTACAAGAACGTGTTTAAAACCGAGACTGCTTTTTCCACTTCATGTTTCTGTGTCTTGTGAATAGGATTTTTCCTTTTTCCTTTCAGACTTCAATCTTTACCAAATATACCCAAATAAACATATTTACAGACAAGTCATTTTTGTCTTATCACTTCATTTCAATAAAGAGGTGTAGTTAATTTATTTATTTTTGATTGACAGGTTTTCAGAAAAGAGGTGGGGTTTATTTAGTTTGATTGAAGGAAAATCTTTTGACAAAGAGTTTAAGTGTGCTAGGAGATATGCTAAGTTTATATGTAATTGATATAGTATACCTCAAGTGTACTTTTTGATACTGTCTTTACATTGTAAGCTTCAAAGGGTTCCACTTTAGTAGAAGTGTTTAGTTAGTACCACACATACATTGCCAATTTAGAAGGATGCAGGACTGGGGAAACCAGCTTCCCCAGGGTGCAATAAGCTAAATCCATTGTGGGTCCTTAGGCAAGACCTTTCACACTACTGCCTGACTAAGTAGCCACAAGGGAGTCTGTGTTTTCCTTTACTGTCCACAGCCTGGATAGAATACAGGATTTTGTCAGGAAGGGCATCCGACGTAAAGTTCTCTGCTAAAACACCTGTGCGAATCAGTGAAAGCTGATTTGTTGTGATGACATCCAACAGGATACAGCAAAAGGTGAACAATAACTTAGGGTGTATTCAGACTGGAAAAGTCAGTTGCTCCAGACCATAGTGAGTCCGTTTATATTGATCTGGATTGAGTCCTGAACCTTGCACTTGTTCTGTATTCAGACTACTATCGACTGAACGTTTCTGTTTCGAACTAAAGCTTGTAAACAAAACCATGTGGCTAGAGATCTCTTTAGTCATTGGCCAGAAATTAAGATGGTTACTGAGGAGGAGATGACTAAGAAGATACCCTGACAAGTGTTTATGACATATAGATTGTCAGGAAAACAGTGTGAGAAGCAATGTGTATCGCGTTAAAAGTTGTAGCCTGCATTCATCCAACCAACCACATGAGAACCAGAACCAAAACCAGCGCTCTGCTATTCTGTTTACATCCCGTAATGCTTGGCTTTGGTTTGGTCCAGTTGTTCCACTTCATGCACGGAATCTATTCAGACTGAAAAAACTCAGAACAATCGATTTGAAACAAACAGAGAACACGTCAAAAGATGGGTCTGAGAGCGATTCCTGGTCCCGAACAAGGGTCCACTTCAGAATGAAAATTTGATCCAGATTGTTGGGGGAAACAAGCTCTGTTTCACTTCAAGTGCACCAAATGTGTCAAGTCTGAATACACCGTTATACTCAAGTATACTTGATCAAATCAACTTTTAAGTATGCTATTTTATACCATAAGTCTCACAAGGTTTGGAAGAAAAAGCAAATGAATTCTAGCAGTTGTCGTGCTTGTAAAGTTACCACATCCTTCATCCAGCATTTCTGCCAAATTTTGCATTTTAATAGTTTATGGAACTTAACTATTCCAGATTAAATCCATGAAATCATTCTATAACCTGTAAACAGGGCCTACAGATCTTAAAAAAACATTTTTTTTACAAAAGTAAATTTAATGTAACAGGTTCATGACTCTGTTAAAAAAGCATAAATATACCTGTGAATTTGAGCATTAAAATGCAGGAACCAACATTTGATAAGACTAAATGCTGTTTGGAGGTGTTGATTTCATTTATCATGACACTGAGAAGGCCTAACAAAGGTTTCACTCACACTGGTCTGTTTAACCAACTGATAGCACTTTGTAAAACCCTGAAAGAGCACATGGATTCTGCAGCAGAACAATGGTCCAAACATGGTACCACCTGGGATGGATACAATTATTTTTACACATAATGCTTTGTTTACAACAGCCAATCAAAGTGCAAAGGCAGGAGAACCTCTGATCACTTTTATCAGTGGAATGCAAACTTTGGAATCTTGTATTGATTAGTGCTTGTGTTTGGAGATAAATTACAAAGAGAACATCAACAAATGTTATATATCTACATAAATGTTAATGCATCTGCTATTAATTACCCTCATTTTGTCATTTCATCTATCACATTTTCATTTATACAACTAATTCACATTATGGCCGGTCTGTAAATGTTTAGATGCTTTTTATGGGGCCTAAGCATTCAACAGTCACTTTCAGTGAGAGTTTGTTAAAATTAAGAAGTTTATAGATGATCTCCTCCAGACTGACTGGACTTTCACCCTTCAACAAAACTAAAATCTGAAGCCAAAAAATGTCACAGTACACTTTTCAGCAGAAAACTTCATAAAACTAGTATTTTGGTGATTTGATACATCGATATTTTGAAAGCCAGTTTTGTTTTTTATAATAGTCTCTGTTGTTGACTTGTGGAGCGTTACCTGATACAGGTAAAGAATATCCTCAGTTCACAACACTTGAAACAGGTGTAACAGCCAGCAGAGGCTCCTGTTTCCCTAAGGATCAGAACGTCTTTCCTTTCAGTTTACAAAGACAATTAAATGTGAATAAAAAGTTTAAATCGATCGAAAGGTAAAGCGCCACACAAGCAGAGAACATGAAATGGAAAAATCAACAAACTTTATTTCTATTTGTATTATGCAAGTAACAGTAGAGTGCTGAAATGATCCCGCTGCTTGAATGTTTGATAGTTTTCGATCCAGGTTGTACCATCTTCCTCTTCATTGTTTTAAAACAACATTCTTGGTTTTAAAAAAAATGTCAGGCAAAAATCTTTCAATTCTTCTCATGAAGTGAACTAACTGTTCATATTTTTTCAGATTAATCCCAGAAAAACTGTTTTTTTCCCTCATCAGTGACATCGTGCAATCAGGAGAAGAAAAAATATATTAAAAAAAAGGATCAAAAAGGACAAATATGTCTGTTTGAAACAAAAGTAGAAGTAAACGTCTGTATTAACCCAGACGTACATTCGTTCAAGCAAACCTTTGGAGCTACATGATGCTTAACAGTTTGCAAACTGTCTTGAAGGTAAAAATCTGAGTGGTAACTTTATGCAAAAATGTTCTAGTTATCACTTTCACAGGCACAAAGGTGCATTATTAGTTCAACTCAAGGCCATTCAAAGCTGGGATCATGCAAACAAGTCCTCCATGCATTTTTGCATATTTTTCTGCTGCATCTCCTACATTCTCAAGAAATAAGTTGAAGCGCACGCTAAAGTCTAAAAGCTTTAAAAGTCATATGTGCTCGTTGACTTTTTTGTGCTTATTCATCTAAAATGCTTTAGTTTAGTTGAATGTGGATGCACGTTATTGCTTTAGTGAGCGTAAATGAAAACACCCTTGAGACTTGATAAAAACTACTACAGTACGAGAGAAATAAATAGAAGTGCAAAAAAGTCCAATATGTTTAAGACAAAAGTAAACAAGTCGCCAGCAAGTGCTGTGTTGCTTATATGTGGGTGCTGAAGTATTTTCAAGTCGCTTTTTAACCCTTTAACACCGGAGCTCCAGAGTTTATTCTCTATGATTTATGGTACGTTTTCAACTGTTAACACCATCAACGTCATTCCAGTAGATTTTGAAGGAGAAAAGCGGCGTACGCCGCTTTTCTCCTTCAAAATCTACTGGAATGACATTGATCATGATGGCGATTGAAAACTTACAGCATATTTAAGATTTTACCTTTAAGGATTAAAGGGTTAAAAAGACTTTCACGCTGCTATTTGAACAATGGCGCCCGCCCCGCCGGCCAGAGGTCATAAGGGCCATTTTAGGAGTTTCTCATTGAGCGAGACGACAGTTGGCACAAAGTGGCTCTCGGTGATGAAGTCCCCGGCGATGATGTTGAGGGAGCCGACTCTGAAGCCGGGGGTCTGTTCTCTGACCCAGCTGAGCAGGGTGGGGTACGTGGACAGCACCAGGTCCTTCAGAGACTCTGTGGGGTGGGTACAGATGTACTTCAGATCCTCTGTCAGATTGATTCCTGTGACAAAGAAACCTCCTAAAAAAAAAAAAAAGTACATGAGATTGTGTTATTTCTTTATATTTATTGCCTTTGAAGACGATAATGTCAGCTGATTACCTGGTCTTCCGTGTGGTTTCCTGCGCTCGAACTCCTCGATGAGAGCCTCTGCTTTGCATTTGTTGGCCCACCAGTATGGAATGTGAGGCCACAGGTCGCTGTGAGAGCTGACTATGTTGTGTTCGTACGACACGATCACTTGGTAACCCAAAGTCCACAACTTTCGAAGAGTTAAGTCCTCCTGAAACAAAGAAGATTCATCTGTTTAGATTTTCTTTATAACCCCCATCAGGCCACATGTGGGTCTTTTAGCCCTCCATTGTGTCTCTTTGGTTAAAGAAATATAGCAGTTTTATTTTTAAAAATAAAATGTTAAGTAAAGTAGTATATAAACTCGAAGTAGCAGTACAATACACACTGGATTATAAGGTGGATATATTTGTTTTTAACAAATTCAAGGATTTCAGTGTACTTTATGGTAAAAATATATGGAAAGTGTTATTTTATAGGCACTGATTTATTCTTGGTTACTGTATTTTTTGGAGTATGAGTTGCAGTTTTTTCATAGTTTACCCAGGGGTG
>NC_050515.1:278261-291284 GCF_002922805.2 Oryzias melastigma | reverse complement strand
AGTAAACACCGGTTGTCCTTTAGCAGTTGTTTCCTCTAACAACCACTAGAGGGTGCTGCGTCTGCGTATAAGTCAGGGATATCAAACATACGGCCCGCGGGCCGGATCCAGCTCTCCAGATGTTTTAATCTGGCCCAGTCACAATGAGAAAAAAATATAAGGATGTTGGGGGGGGGGGAAAGCAAGTTTTGAGCCCATTCCTGTGGTCGACTTATAGTTACGTAAAGAAATGAACGCAATGCGGAAGTCCGCCACTAGGTGGAGTAAAGGGAAAGCAGCCAACAGGAAAAAGATTTTTGGACATTTTTTTATTTCGTACACTTGAATGTCATTGTGAAATTTCAGGATTTGAATCCTAATATTGACGGCCTGGTGAAGGCCGAGTTTCAGGAGAGAAAAGGAGGTTAACTCCAAATTGTTCACAAATGGTTGGAAGTTTAATTTTGTTTAATTTTTTACTTTTTTGCACAATTATATTTTAGGCAGGTATTTTATTTCCATATGCCCCTCTTGAGTTTATTATCAGGATTACCTCAATGTCAGATGTAAAATATTCAGTCTGTGTAAAACTGAATAAACTATAAAAAAAAGTGAAATCCATTTTTTTAAAATTCCACTGGTCTCTGAGAATGAATCTGTAATAATAAATGATTAGGCTACTTGATTTTCTAAGCATTTTTTTACATCCGAGAAGAAAAAAAAGCAAAAACAAAGCTACAGATAACAAGTTGACCATAGATTATTTTGCTATTATTTGACTGGTCGCCCACTTGAGATCAAAAGTGTTGAATGCGGCTCCCGAACCAAAATGAGGGTTAGGGTTAACGGGTTGGTGGATTTTTTCAAACATTTTTCTCCCAAAAGTGCGACTTATACTCCAGAGCGACTTATATGTGGTTTCTTTTACTTGATTAGACTTTTTTATCTCTTGCGACTTATACAACGGTGCGACTATATTCCGGAAAATACTGTAATTAAAATTTACAAATTTCTATCTGAGATGCACCACAAATAATAAAGTAAGCTTTAAAAAACACTACTGATGCTACACTACCTAATAAGAATTCAATGATTAAATGTCTCCACAATTCGGTTCAAGGCTGCTGTTGAGAGTGCAGATTTTTAGAGGATTACTATTAAATGCATGAACGGATCAAAATACCGCTTTGGGGTTCTTTATAGTGAGGATTAAACAGTATAATGCACTTTGAAGCTCAAAAAGTAGTTTTTTTCATGGTATGGCCCCTTTCAGTTCTCATCTGTGAGAAATTGAATGGCTCCTTAAGTGTTGAAGGTTGCAGACCCTGATAGTTTTAGCCACAGCATCAGGTGTTGTACCTCAGTGGGCCTAACACTCATTTAGAAAATTAAGTTCAAAGGATTGACCGTCATTGCAAGACATATTTTTCCCCAGTTCCAACAAACTTTTACACTGCTTCGGACAAAAAGCCTCTTCTAAATTGATATTTTGAGAGCTTTTTTGCAACCCAATAAAAACAATCTAGTTTTCTCAGCAGGTGTGACATAAAACTTAAAATTTGATCATTCTTTCCCAGAACTTAAATGCATGCATCACCACCACCTTGTTACTTTGCAAAGAACCAGAGCAGCTTAACCTGTCTTCTCCTCAGATTGTTACGACTTTTGCTTTCCAAAGTCACTGGAGTCCCGTCTCAGGTTGACTAATCATAGTGTCGGCTTCCTGCTTTGTTTGCTTTCTGTGAGTAAAACTGGGACTTCTGGTCATGTGGTGTACCTGTGCAGAAGTCAGTGAGTTATGTAAGAAGGTGTGGTCATTGTGCAAAGCGGGTTACACCCAGTAAAGGTAAATCTGACAAAGGATGGGTTTTTATCTTTGGTTCTCGTAAGAACTTAATGCCCTTCACTCCTACATGAGCGTCTTCATGCTCTCGTGCGCAACTCTGCGGGTGGAAATGCATTGAAACAAATCAAAGGTTAATCCCAGAATTGTGTTGTGTCTTAGTAAACAGCAAAGTCATCCCAATTCATTTGGTAATGTGGCATGTAGCTCCCCATCTGCTGCAGTCTTTCTCAAAGATGAGGTGATGTGGATTTTCACCTGTCAGGCAGCAGCTGGAGCATCCACATGAGTCAGAGGTCACTTTGACCCCCAAATACAGCCCATTTGAGACTTCAGCTCTAAAGAGATGCACACAAGTGTCTTCTTTTCCTATTTCTTTCTGCACTTAGACTGAATGCACTTGTGCGCATTTCAGTGATAAACTATCTGAATGTCTGCCAATCCTGACAGAGCCAGAAGCTTTTTCACCAACTGTAGAGTAAATGCAGCATTTTTACGTCCTGCTTCAGGGCTGCATTTAAAAAAGGGGTGCAGGTTTTGCTTTACGGTGGTTCCAATAGCCAATTTTATGAGCTTCAACCACCAGAAGTATAAAAAAAAGTGTTTGTCCTTCTTTTTTGGTTGTTTCAGTTTTACTCTTCATCTTAAAGAGCTTATTTGTGCTTCAGCCATATCATTACTTAATGTGTGGGACTAAAAAGAAAGAAAATGCTTCGTCTGTAACTTCTGCTTCCAGAGAAAGCAGAACAAGATAAAACTCAATGACTGCAGCAGAGCAGAGGGAAATGTGTTTGACTGCAGACTCAAGGCGATTGATCCTGTAATTAATTTAACAATTAAGGCTTCCCTCATACATGATGTGCTGATGATAAAAAAAGAAACATCTCCATTTTTGAGCAGCCATACCACTTTGGGGCAGAGTTTGGCAGAGAAAACGTTGCGAATGGTTGTGATCAGCAGCATGTGGAGCTCCTGGCTCAGGCCGAGGAAGTGACTGAACGACAGGATCACCACTTCTTTAGGATGTGCGTCCAGCCACTCGTTTATCTCCATCAGGACGGTCTGCCAGAAAGACAAAAGTATGAGTTCATATTGGAAGTATCGCTCTTCCACAAAGCATTGATCTAATGTTTGAAACAGTGTCCATTTTTGTACCAGTGTAAGAAAAAAAATAATGCATAAATGTGCAATATAGTGCACTCCTTAGCCTGGCAGAATACTCCAGATTTTGCATCTTACACTAAAAATAGTCTGTAGTATCCATCCCAGTTATTGTGAAAATAAAAAAATATTCTTATGTGAAGTTTTCCTAAAGTGAAATTGAACAATTCTGTGCATTTTGTTGTTTTTTATTTTTAGTTAAAAATGGTTAACTTGGAAACATTGATGTCTTCATGCCTCACCTCCACGGTGAGCGTGGTGTAAACGCCGTGGTAGAAGTACAGATCGGTGGAGCTGTCGTTGGGCCTGTGTGCGATCCTCAGGTCACAGTATCGGACCCCGCAGTCCAGCTGCTGCTTTATGGTGTACTCCTGCACACACGGCACGTTCTGTTTAATCACAGTGGAGCCACGACTTTCTTCCTCTGTGCCGGGAGGAAGCCGTACCTGTGTGATAGCCCACTTGTACACGAAGGGGCGAATGAGAGGCTTCATGTATTTGTCCAGTTTCTGCAGCATGTCTGGCTGCATTGGGTCCACAGGTGATCTGTCATTCATGTCCAGACAGTAGGTTATGGCATTGTGGCTGCCTAAACGGAGCACAGGTAATACAGGTGTCATATATGCATAAATACATTTAAAAAGAAAGTATTTTTTTTCTCCTGGTTTGAGGTTTCATGTTTGAGAAGAATTGTTGTCATATTGGAGTGTTTTTTTCTCATTTGCAGGTGCTGTCTTTCTATTGGCTGCAGGAAAGTTTGAAGGGACAGTTCTTGACTATATAGGGAGGGTTTGACAATGTTTCCTTGTTCCTATGTGACAAAATTAATGAATTTGCAAGCAACAGCTTTTGGAAGTTGGCTGTTTTCTTTGGTTTGCCGGATTTCTCTTTTCACCTGCTTGGTGCACTTATAACAGTAAAATATTACTTTTTTTGCTATATCAAGAAGGGAAGCATAAATACACCTATAGATAAATTTATCCAGTACTAAAGAAAATTCTGCACTGAACGGTGGAAGATTAAAGACCCACTCCAATCATCTACTTTAAAAGTGTTCCCAGTGGTCTTTTAATTACAAAATTAAAAATATTCATTAATAAATCCACCTCTGAGTTGTGTGTGGGACTGGTGCAAAGCAAGCCCGCCCCCCTTCCTGTCACCCTTCTGTTTACACACTCTAGCTTACAGCCCCTCATAGCCCCAACTGAACAACAAAAATGACTAGCAACATTGGAGCTATCCAGACGTACAGTTTAGATCCAGATGACAGCTCGGACGCAGAAAACAATGAATTTTTTGTCTGCACGTGGATCAGAATGGAGCGAATGATTTTAGCTTTTATGTCTTTTTGAAGCTGCATTTTTTTGTCTGCTCCTGATTGACAGCAATTTGAATATAGAAATACTCAAAAATACAATTTTAAGCCTAATTTTCTTTATGTGCGTCCTCCATCATCAGAAAATGCTACAAGACCGGATTAAAAACACTATTTTCATGAGAGTGGGTCTTTAAGTTCATCAAACATACAAATAAGAAATAATAACAGGGTCAACTTGTCATTTTCAGCCACTGCAAGCATATTTAACAACACATTTGACAAGTAAATCATATATTATATATATATATATATGCATTGATCTTTCAATATAGTTGCGCAAAATGATTTTTCCACTTCATTTGATTTTAAATTTGTTTGAATTGTGCGTTGAGTACATCACATATGAAGCTCCCATATGTTTACCTATTAAAAACGTGACCGTGCACAACTTTCTGGTGTTACGACCGACATAAATGTACTATATATACTGTCTATAGGTGTTACTGTGCGCCAAAACGCAGGATTCCAAGAGCCTACCCGGGATGGCCAGGTGGTACAGCGGGATGTCCCACAGAGCGCATGGCAGGTGCGACATCCAGCTCTCCATGGGCAGCTCCCCCAGGCTCAGCTCACTCCGCCCGGACACCACCACCGATGACATGCCGAGCTCTGACACACAGGCAGGAACCGAGCTGTAATTACAGAACACAGGGGGGTTCCGGGAGGGGGGGGTCAAATCAGCCGCGCGGAAACATGGTGGAAACTTCGCTCTGGTCGCACAGTCACGTGACAGAGCGGACTCTTACTTGATCAAAGTGATGCTTCCTCTACCCGGCGGAACCGAACCACCCGGCGAACAGAGCGGTGCCGCTGGAGACGCTTCCCATCCCCGCCGGGGCGGCAAAAGTCATTAGTGCAGAGTCAACACATCCAACGTGTATGACGTGATGAGGAGATGACCGCGCCGGTGTCCCGATAGCCTCTACACCTGCGCGTTAGACCGACATGGCGACGGAGCCGGGACGAGTTCTATTCCCATCATCGGCGCCGCGGAGTTGCGGCAGGATGCGCGAGCGGGGCGGCACTGCGCCGGCTGACAGATCAGCAGATCCAGCCCGTCTCCTCTTAAAGAGCCCCCGAAACTTTCACCGACAGCGGGGAGGAGGTGCTGCTCTCCGCCTTCGGAGTCCGGACGCCCTCAAACACACCCGCACATCTGCACCGTTGGGAGGTTCTCATCCGCGAGGCGAAACACCTGCTGGGAGCTCAGATTTCAGGCGGGACCGCAAACACACCATGTTAGCATTAGCATGGTGGCTAGCAGCACCACTTAACGACGTTTTCTTCCGTGGAAGATTTCGGGTAAAGTTACAAACTTTGAGGAAATACTTCACAAATGTAAACACAATTCAGAACAAAACATTGAAAGTGTGTGTTACAAACTTTAAGAACAGTTTCAAAGCGCCCCCCCCCCCCTTACTGGTTGCGTTCAAGGAATGTCGGACAATTTTAGTTTCCGCCCTTAAAATAAAAATAACCCCGTGTGACACCATTTGGAGTGGCTTTTTGTCTTTAAGACATTTTTTTTTTAAAGATTTTTAATCCAACGGTTATCCAGCTGTAGTAAAATGTCTTCTTTCTTTATCTAGTGTTGACATTATACTAAAATTCAGAGTTCTTGTGGGCTTGCCCACTCCTAATGAGTTTAATCTTGTCACATAACTGAGCATAACGATGGTAAAATGATTAATTTACTGTCAGAATATTCATCATTAGAAAAGTGCTGCAAAATAGAGCAAAACAGTGCTGAAAATGCTGCAAATATGTTTGCAGCACAACAGTTACAAAGTGCTTAAGTTATACACACTTTAATCAAATTCTACACCAATGTTGTCATGCTTGTAGTCATTATAAGGAGAAAAAGGACAACAGTGTACCAAAATTAATATCATAGAAAATTATTTGACATGACTTACCTTCATTTTTAATTCAAGTAAATCTGCAACAGGAGAACCTCATTTAATACCGGATGTATTTTATTTTTAAAAAGAACTTACTTTTCCTGTCATTTAAAGTAAAATTAAACTTGTTTTATACAGAAAAATATAACTCTATAATAATTCAATAATTGTAAATATCTTAAAAATAGATTGTATTTTTGTAAACAGTGAAGTGGGACTTTAGCTCTCCACTGGTTAATATGAAATTGGACCAAATGACCAATTTAGCATTAGGGTTGCCACAAGCGATTATTTCAATAGCCGACTAATCTCCGATTATTTTTTTCCATTAGTCGACTTATCGGTTCATGCGGCGACTGGATGTATGTAAAACAGACATCTTAACCATAATTAGCTTTAAACTTGAAGTGTTTAAGCTATGTGCTTACTAAAAATAAAGACAATAGTTTATTAAGCCTTTAGTGAATCATGCCGGTTTTCTCCTTAATTTGTTTCTAGCATAAGACTTAAATCAAATGAGGCAATCTGAACCAACTACAGAAAGCTAAATAAAACCCTGCAAGTATTTTTTAAAGCTTTAATATGTATATTTAATAAAACGTGTAAAGTATTTCAAAAGGTATTAGTAGATGTATACACACTCAAGATATTTGCTCACTGAGGCCCATTTATTAAAGCAAAACACTAATAACATTTAACATCAAGATGTGAGTCTGTCCACCATCAGTTTTTGGACCTCATCTCCCATAATGCATTTAGTTTAAGTGACTGCACTTCTGCACTATGCTACTAAAATGAAACGATTTATTCACCCAAAAATAAAGAAAGCATTTTTGTTAAATAAAAAAAATGATGAAACTTCAAAATGTTCACTTTTGGTGTTGTTACAATTAAACATAATTGTGATCATATATTTCAAAAATGACACTTGCTCTGGCACAAAAATTTTAAGAAATATATAAAAAAATAAACCACTCTTTGGAAAGAATCTATTATTGTTTTATGTGAGGTCACATAAAATTGCATGCCAATAAATTCATTAATAAATCAATAAAGGGAAAAACAACTACTTGAGCAAAATTTCAACTAATTTAGTTGAAAATTATTATTTAAAACTACCACGACTTTTTCTTTACAGCATTAAGGAAAAACAGCTGCAACTTCCAGCTTTTCTGCCAGAAAAATTGTCACGAGATTGTGGCTCAATACATCTGTAACTCAGTAAAGTTTCTCCTGTTTTACATATTTGTGCCGCAGAATTTTTGTCAAGGAAGAAAAAAAGAAGAAAATCTAGCTTGGCTCAAAAAAGGTCGAAAAACAGTGTATTAGTTTGATGCAGGTACTACAGTATTACAACTAGAATATAGGTTGTTTAAAAGAATTGGTCAGTCCGCAGCGAGGGCTCAACTTAGGGGTCTGTATTACCTTAGGCGGAGAGGCTACCCAACATGGACGAGGGGGTTTATTAGCATTAGACTATATGTTTCCCTATTACGTAATTACGTTATGATTGCGTCACGATCCTACTTCTATGATGTTTGTACTTACCTTATAACTACGACAAAGCCTCCCACGTATTACAAGTACCTTCCATGGCCGTGGCGACCCCAGAGAGCCTACGGCTCCCTACAGTTACATCCTCCAACCTCCTTCGCATCCCAACTACCAACTGTAGAGGCTAATTCTTTTCCCGCATATAAGACTGACCAATCCCAATAGACCGCTGGTCGCTGATCGGCTTTTATAGTGGGGTGAAACACCCTACTTCCAAGCTAATGGTTTTGATTCCAATTTTTTTTCTTTTCTTCTCAAATTTGAATGATATACTATATGTTACTTGTAAATAAAGTACGAAGAAAAAAAAATATAACTGTAAAAGGATTTTATTTTAAAAAGATACACTTTGAGCCGCAGTGCATGCTGGGAAACATCAGGTGACGTCATACACCGCCGGAGTGTTCTTTTGTTTTTAAACGACAAAGCTGACTGCTGAGCGCTGTTTAAAGCAATTTTACATAAATAATGAAGAGTAACCTAACCAATTGTCATTTTTACAATATTTATTTGATAAATGTCCAACCTGGTGGTTTTCGTTTGCTCCTCTTAGATCGTTCACAAGTCAGAGTAGTGTCAGTAGCCCTGCTTCCTGCAGAAGGCTCCTGCTGCTTCCCCTGGATTATTTCTCTCTGACGACCCGGTTACAGCCAGACAAAGGTTACAAGTACTTCAGTGAATGCTGCTTGTTTAATTGTGAAGGTATTTATGATTTTATTCTTTGAATCTATGCTGATGCTAACGCTAGCATTAGCTTTAGGTTTGAGACATGGAGCTACAGATCTTTTCTGACAAGTTAAAAGTTGCCTACATTCCCGTGTTTACAAAATCCTTGGAAACAGCTAAAGTAAGTCAATTTCAGCGTGGCTGACATTAAGGTCAAACTTATGAATGTTTCAATGTTTTCTTCTGCAGTCAGTGAGCTGCTGTTAGCTCTCCGTGGTTGTAACATAGCTACCCTTTGCTTTTGCTCATAACTGTGTCTGATCTGCGGGAAAATAAAGGTAAACATGATCACATTGATTGGAAGCTGTTGTCAAAAATCTGAAAGTGACTATTGTCACGTAATGTTCTAAAATACGTTCACCCAGAGATTCTTGTTTTACTTGGCCGCTCTTATTTTGAAAGCTTGAAACTTTGTGGCTTGATAGCTGCTCATAACAATGTCACTGATCCAAACCATTCCTGTTTTTACAATTATCCCCTAAAATATCCCGTAGAACAAGTGAATTTAACCTGGGAAGAGACGTTCATGTTCATGTATAACTAGCTTGGCAGCTGAAATGTAATTTTATATAAATGCATTTTTTGTGCTATCTTATGTTTAAGTTCTTAAAGATAGCATAAACATTATTTAAAACAGTTTTCCCACTATGTGAACTATGGCGCATATTGGAAGAAACACAACACACTCCAATTTACTCTGATTTTTCATTCTTCTTTTTTTATTTCTAAATCCTGTCTTTAACTTTAGGTTCTTTGAATGCCAGGGGTTTAAAAAACACCATTAAACATAGAGCACTGTTCCTATTTGCTAAACAATTAAAAACAGATTTTTTTTTTTCTTTTTTTCTTCAAACTTCTGGAAGTGTCAATGGGGTGAAAATATATACCCATCACTTGGTAGCAGCATTCAGCTGGCCCTCTCACAGTTAAAACCAAATTTGAAGGTGACATCTTACAGAGCAAATGTGACAGTCAGGGACATGATGTATTCATGATAATATCCACGCACAGGAAGATCTTTACTACTATTAACATATACGGTTACAACTCCAAACCTGAAAACTCCCAGCTCCTTTCTTTGATTGAAAATGATATAATTTGTGGCCTTAACACATTTCCTGATGCTATTATTTTAAAGAGAGGGGATTTTATTAAGGTTTGAAATAATCAATTGGGCAGATGGCCCCCACGAGCGATAACTTCCAACAGTCCCTTATATTTATTCATGCAGAGATATAACCTAAAAGATGTCTGGAGAGAAAAATCAGATTCTGTTTATTCCTGGAGTAATAATGATGGATCTCACATTGATTACTGGCTGGTGTCTGATTGTTTAAGTGCAGATGATATTGAAGTTAACATTTTTCCTTTTCCACTAACAGGTCATAAAGCAATTTATATTTCTAATAAATTATCTGAGACTAGGCCCCAAAACAGGAAAGCTTATTGGATTCTAAATAACTCACTACTTAAACTGGACATAGTACAAGAAAAGGTTTCTGAATGAGTCTCTTATTTCTATAATTAAGCTAAAGAAGCAAGAACTGGGAACTTTTCTTGCCCAGGTATTTGTAGAGAGCATAAAAAAAGGCATCCTTCCTCCAATGTTAAATCAAGGTGTACTCACCCTTGTACCAAAATCCAAAAAAGATATACTTCTCATTGACAATTGGCGCCCAATATGTCTATTAAATGATGACTACAAGATTCTTGCATCTGTCTTTGGCAAAAACTTAAATCAGTTCTAAATTCAGTTTGCAGAGACAGAATCTGGATTCTTACAAAACAGACACATCTCCAACAATATGGTTGTTTGCATTGTGATTACTTGCTGGCTTGCAGACAAAGATGGGGGGTATTTCTGGGACACCAGAGTACTACTGATTCTTAGCATTAAAGGTTGTAGACCCTTGCCCTAGAGGATCTTTGTTTATGTGAATTATACATTTTCACTTTAAAAAATCTGCTGCAGATTATCTGTGAAAACATGGTTCTCTGTGAAGGAAGATTAGGCTCTAATATTTAATCTCAAAATGCATTCACTGTTACTGTGTTCCAATAGAATTAATCTGTCTTTGTCCTCTCAAGGATGTTTTTGGAAAATGTTTGTTCAGTGGTCCGAGCTTAAAAGACTGGAAGAAATCATTTAAATCTGAAGACTTTGTGGTGTCAGTGTGGGGAGTGTGTTATCTAGAAAATACTTAAATATAAAAAGGATATTTTATGTTTTAATATTATTGTTTCATGCAAAATCAGAAAAATAATATTTATATATTTGTATTGAAGATTGTTGGGGAAAACACTTTAAAATACTCTAAGAGCATCAGTAACTCCTTGTTAGCACTTCAGAAGGTTTAATATTTTAGTTAGTTCATACCAATTATGAATAAAACCTCATAATTCAATTTTTAAGAACTATTAAAATGCAAAAGTAATTAAATGAATATGTGAGTTGAAAAATATTTGTTTATTTTTTTTAAACAGCAAAAGTTCAGCTTCTTTCCCTGTTAATCTTTGATTATATGCTAAAAATAAGAGTCGCATTTAAAGGTCATAAACTGCACATAATCTGTTGAAGGGCATGTCTCAGTGTGGGCCAGATTTTAGCAGCTACATCAATTATTTCTGATGTAGAACACATGTTATGAGGACCAGGAATAGCCTAAATGCCAAATCGCTGGTCTAATTTGGGCCATGTTGATTTATAGCTGAGAATAAACTCACCAGTAATAGGGCCATGTGGAAGCCAATCATAAACGAATAACTCAAAGAAAAATAAAAAATAAATTAATGAGGTAAAATAGTCTTACCACACATGGCTATTTATGTACAGTTGTGCTCATAAGTTTACATACCCTGGAAGGAATGATTATTTCTTGGTCAATTTTCAAAAAAAATGAATGAGAATACAAAAACTTTTTTTTCACTCCTAGTTAGTGGTTGGGTGAAACTATTTTATTGTAAAAAAATCATTATTTCCTTTTTAAATCATAATGACAACAGAAACTTCCCAATGATCCTGATCAAAATTTTACATAAACTGACGACTTTGTTCTGAAAATATGCACACAAACTGATACAAAAGGGTTTGAGTGACAGCTAAATGTAACCACCCTCACCTGTGACTTGTTTTCCTGTAATCAAAAATATGTGTGCACAAAAGTTTCTGAGCTCTCAACTGAGCCTTGTGTCCTTCATCCACTGAAATGTATGGCTCCTGAGTCATGGGGAAAGCTAAAGAGCTCTCAAAAGATCTACGGGAAAAGGTAGCTGAACTGTATAAAACAGGAAAAAGAAATGAGAACATATCCAAGGAGCTGAAAGTAACAGTCTGCATGTACAAACTTTGATCAAAAAGTGGAAATTGTGGAGCTCTGTTGAAATCAAACCACGGTCACAAACATTTCTGCCACAACTGCCAGAAAAATGATCATGGATGCAAAGAAAAAAAAAAAATAAATAACTTCAGCTGTGACGTAGGACTCTGTTAAAACTGTGGTGTGGACGTTTCAAAATGTACAATCAGGAGGCACCTGAAGAAAAATGGACTGCATGGTTGAGTTGCCAAAAGAAATACTTTTTTTTAAATTCAAATACTAAAAAATTGGTTGCTAATAATACACCAAACAGCACAAGCCTCCAATCTTATGGGCAAAAGTAATTTGGAGTGATGAGACCAAGTCTGAACTTTTTGGCCACAACCATAAACACAAGATGACCTATGATGAAAATAACACCATCCCTGCTGATAAATATGGCAAAGAAGCTAATAAAATGTATTAAGAACTGGGGTGTTTACACCTTTAAACAGGGTAATTTGGGAAGCTTCTGTTGTCTACTGCAACAATTAAGTTTATTTCTGCATTTAAAGTAGTGAGTAGCCACCAAAGTAACATTATTAATAAATCACCTAAAAAAAAGCATTTTCTAGTGTTCTAGTGTCTAAAAAATATGGATTTACAGTCTACAATCATCCTAAACATTTAAACATGTATATCCTTAATTACAGCCTCAGTGGCCTAAAAATTACAATACAAAATAAAAGTCTTAACCAAGAGTTTCAGTAAGAAACTGTTCATTTGGTTTTTCTGGTCCTTTTATCTTCATCAGCAGGTCAATAAAGCCTGAAACAGCATTAACCAGTGAGGTGCTGCAGACGAAGTGCTTTGGGAGCAAAATAACATTTTCTGCTGCTGTTCATCCTTCTTGACTGAGAGTTGGGAGATAAGGATTTTGACATAAACAAATGCAGTTGGGAATCTGGAAAAATGTGTTGATCATTTTGATAAACCCACATTTTTATATGTACAGAGCCCTGGACAAATTTGTGTTTTGTAAAAACAATTTTGCTTTTTATTACTATTCTGTGCGCAAAGATTAGTATTTTACTATGTTCAATTCCTGCAACTATTTTGTTGCCACACTTGCAATGCTGAATTGTGGCCAAAAACTACTAAAATGTGTGCTCAAAATGCTGATTT
>NC_050515.1:264835-276184 GCF_002922805.2 Oryzias melastigma | reverse complement strand
AATGAGAGCTTAATCAGCACAGGTGAGTGAGATTAGAGTGGAGGAAGGAAGGGAGGGGTGAAGGAGCAGAGCAGAACCATGACAGTTATCACTGGGACACTGTGCAGCTCAGTATAATCACAGAGTGTCAAGAGGTGATTTGGACATTTCCACCGCTCAGATCTTTACCTGGATCTGGGCGGGACGCGTGTGATCATAGCGGGACAGCAGGGCTGCTGGGACCTGGGCTCGGTTGTTCTCGGTCGTTTTCTGATAGAAATCCAGCAAACATATTTATGGAATTCACGGAGATGCTGCATGAGGGTTCTTTCTTTCCCTTTTTTTGGTTTACCACTTTTGCTGCTTTAAGCTTTATGGTGTGTTTTAGTAAAAAAAACATCCTCTTTCTCTGGGGGTCACATTCCCTCTTGAATATTTGCTGTTCCTTCCTTTTTCATTGACAAAATATTTACATTTACTGCTTTAAGAGTTTTTAGCTTGCATGTCTTTATTTAATTAAAAAGAGATTTGTCCACCATAAATACAATTTATTTGATTATAATGAATGTAATCATAAATATACTCATAATCTGTATTCAGAGTATTTCCTGTTCAAGTACAGCGTGAACAAAGTAGTATTTCATGCATAGCTTTGCAATATATATTTATAAATAAAATTTCATGTGAATAGTCACTTTCTAAATATATGTACATATATATATATATATAAATTTAGTTTTACACTAGGTATTTTTGTTTTGAATCCTACTTTTCTGTCTCGAATACAGAATTTAACTTAACTCCTGTTAACTTAATGTAACCCAGTAGAGAAAAGCCCTTAAAAAAATATATCTTTATGAAAGTATAAAGTTAGAATAAAATAGATAAATATAAAAAATAAAAAAAGGACACAAATATTTAAAAAAAAGGGTTAAAACTGTTTAAAGGTTTAAACATTCACTTTGTTCTGTTTTGTTTGAAGTTTTATGAAAGAAAAAGGGAAATTGTAAACTGTGGATTTTATTTTACAAGTTAATGGACTTTTATTTTGAAGGGTGCGTCTTTTCCTGCTGACGCAGTCCATGTGACTGGCAACAGCCAATCGGGTTGTTGTTGAGCTGAGCGCTCTGGAGCTAGAGCGTAGCCTTTATTGCAAGCTTCGCAGCCCGAGGGAGAACAACGAGGAACGCAATTTATCAAAGTTTGAAACCTATTTATTTCATTTTTTACCTTGCGGTGAAGTTATTTTTTGTTTTTTCCACCTGTGTGGCCTGGAAAACATTTTTTTCTTTACCGAATGGGACTTGGCCATTAAGATTGGGCCGAAAAAACTGACTCCCCATCCGGGATCCATGTGCGTGAAGAAAACAAGATGGCGAGCCAACCCTGAACCTCTTGAAGTAGCAAAGGACCAAGCGCCCTCTGCTGGACACTTGACAACCCTTTTCATCCTTTGGAACTGGTAGGAACTTTCCTCATTCCCCTGCAAACCGCAGAGCATTCTGGACAATCGAACTCGAACTCACGACACTCCTGAGCCGAAGTTGCGAGGAAAGAGATACAAGTTTGTCTTTGGGTTTTATTCAGTCTTTTGCTGAATCACTTTGAGTTATATGTATTTCATTTTATTTTTATTTCCATTCACAGAAATACTGTAAAGTATTATTGTGCAATTTGAGTTGTTGTTTTGTTGGTCAAAGCAATGAAAAAAGAAAACCCTGAAATTGAGGAAACTTAATTTAATTTAGAATGGGAAGGAATAAATAAACTTAGAATTAGAACAAAACTAGAACTTGATACGTGAACTAGAATCAACTAGAACTAAACTTTGAACAACTAGAACTGAAACTAAAAGGAAAAACAAAATAGATCTCAATCCTAACTTAATGGTTGAACAAAATTGAACTTAAGAGCTAACCTAGGTTAAAGAAAATTATTCTTTTAATCTAAATAATAAGATTAAAAACAAACTGGGATTTTTATGTTTAATGTTATGTGTCTTCGTATTATTTATGTATGTCCAATTAAATAAGCTGGCTAATCTTAACCATGTTGTGGTCTGTGGTCTTTTTCCTTTGGTTTTTCAAGTTACAAGTTTAACATTCTAATAGTTGAACCTACTGGTCCAGATTTACTGTAGCTATCCCTCAGAGGTGGTACAGAAGTGGCGAGCCAGCCAGGAGCTAAAATTAAGTATTTAAACATTGTAGTTTTAACCATACAAAATCTTTTTTGACCCAGACCTTAAAATAGGACAGTCCGGCTAAAATGGACATTGTAGACACAGAAAATATCAAAGTTCCAAACTCAGTGATAATAAGTGGGCTTACTAACACGACCTCTGATGAAGTTGTCACAGAGTTTCTGATGAAGTATGGGCACATTTTGAGAACCTTAAGAATAGATGATCCCAACTCTCCCCACCACAAACAAGCTATTGTGGAATATGAGAGCGGTGCGGCTGTTACAGCCCTTGAATCTTTGCTGCCCTACACGCTTGAGTCTGAAGACGGAAACAAATATCAAATCCGAGCCCTATCAGTTGAGTATGTTTCAGCAGTTACCAACAGTGCCACCCACAGTCTATTTGGTGAACTGCAGAAAATTGCAAAACTAAGTGGCAAGTCTTTTGAATCAGTTTTGCATGAGCACCTTAGTGAATGTAGTCAAAAGATAACCAGTGACCCGGAACCATCTGAAGAGGAGCCCTCCATCCAAGAATCTCAAAGGCACACCACTTTTTCAGGTGCCATCAGAACACAGGGTGTCAATCCAACCCTTCAAAGTGTAGATGAAGAAGCACTCCCTAACCAAACTATTTTGGAACCAGAAGAACTCGGATCATTAAAGACCTTCAGTCATCCACCAGTATCAGACATATCTCAAAGTTTTATAACCACACCGGAGGTGCAAAGAGTAGTGGTGGAACACATAGTAAAAAGCGAAGCTCCTGCATCACATGCCAGTGTAGCTTTTCGTTTAAGACAGTTTTCGGGCAAAGTACCATGTCCCACACACGAAGTTGACTTTGACACATGGCGAAATAGCGTTGACCTTGTCTTGCAAGATCCAGATCTGTCCGACCTGCAACGCTCACGGAAGATATTGGACAGCCTCGTGCTCCCTGCTGCAAATGTTGTGAAACCATTAGGGTCTCGAGCATCACCCTTGGCATACATTGAGCTTTTAAATTCAGCTTTCGGTACTGTAGAAGATGGCGATGAACTCGTTGCGAAATTTCTAAACACACTTCAAGATGCAGGTGAAAAACCATCACATTATCTTCATCGACTGCAGACAGCTCTAACCAAAGCTTTGAAAAGAGGAGGTGTTTCAGCCAGTGAAGCAGATCGACACCTGTTATGTCAGTTCTGTCGTGGGTGCTGGGATAATGCTCTTCTCACTGACCTCCAGCTTGAACGAAAGAAAGATTATCCTCCTCCTTTTCCAGAGCTACTTCTACAGCTAAGAGTAGAGGAAGATAAAAACGCAACTAAAGAGAACAGAATGAAAAAACATCTTGCTTCCACTCGACCAAGAGTCTCTTCACATAACATTTCTGCAAATGTTCCAACATCTGAACCAGCAATCCAAGATGATCTTGCTGAAATGAAAAGACAGATAACTGAGCTGCAAAATCAACTCACAAGAAGCAGACCACAAATTCCTGACCAGCGTAAAGCTCCTCAAGACAATCTAGTCAAAGAGCTCAAGGCACAAATCACAGAGATTCAAAGTCATCTTGTTAGATTAAAGCCACCAAACTCTCCAAAGAAAGCTAACACACTAAAGGAAAATCCCAAGACGAAGACCACATCCAAAATAACTGCCCAAACAGCCACAGCATCTCAAGCTGCCAAGCATAGGCCAAGGCCCTGGTATTGTTTTCAATGCAGTGAAGATGGTCACATTGTATCAGCCTGTTCTAGCAACCCAAACCCATCTTTAGTTGAGAGAAGACAACAGTTAAAAGAGAAACAGCTTCAATGGGACAGGCAGAACAACAACCCTCCTTTAAACTGAAACCAGCCCTCATTGTGGGACAGATGAGTGCTACAAATGAGACCAGTCCCTACCCTGAAGCATCAGCAAACTCAAAAAAGCAAACTTTCCACAACAAATCAGCCACTGTAAAGTTACCCAAGAGTCTGATTGGAGCTAAATATACCGCTCAAGTGCTAATAAATGGACAAAGTTGCAACTGTCTTCTTGACACCGGATCTCAGGTCACTACAGTGAACCAAACCTTCTACTAGGATAATCTCTCTCATTTGGAAATCCACCCCATAAATGAACTATTGGAAGTAGAAGCTGCTAATGGTCAAAGTGTTCCATATTTGGGCTTCATTTTTGTTGACATTACCTTCCCNTATTCAGGCTTCATTTCTGTTGACATTACCTTCCCAAAGAACTGTTTTGGATCTGAAATGCAAGTATCAACTTCTGCGCTAGTTGTTCAAGACACACGCTCTAACACTCAGTCCTCAGTGTTAATTGGCACCAACACTCTGGACCTCCTTTATGAGAGCCTTTCATTAACCAATGCAGATCTCCAAGCCTTACCCTATGGTTACAAAGCGGTGCTGAGTGTGTTACAGCAGAGACAAAACCAAAAACAAAACACCAGTCTCGGTCTAGTCAAACTATCTGGAAGAAAGTCTGAAACTATTCCAGCAGGTCAAAGTTGCGTCCTAGAAGGGTCAGTTCATGTTTTCAGCAAAACTCCAGAAAAATGGGTTACCATTGAACCACCCTCCATTTCCTCTTTGCCAGGTGGCATACTCGTCACCAATTGTTTACTGGCTCTCACTGATAACACTTCGCAAAAGTTTCCTGTAGTGTTGCGTAATGAAAGTAAACATGATATAGTTGTTCCTGCAAAAAGCGTTATTGCTGAAATTCATGCCATACAGGAAGTAATTTCAAACCAGACTAAACCCAATCAGTCTCAAACCCCAAACCCAAAACCAAATGACTCTCCCAAGTTAAATCTAAACTTTGGTGACTCTCCAATTCCAGCTGATTGGAAAGATCGGATCACAGCAAAACTAAATGCAACACCAGAAGTTTTTGCACAGCATGACACAGATTTTGGTTGCACAAGTAAAGTAAAGCACCAAATAAAACTAAGTGACGAAACTCCCTTTAAACACAGACCCCGACCGATACGCCCTCAAGACATTGACGCGGTGCGAAGACATTTACAGGAACTGAGTTAGGCAGGCATAATCCGCGAGTCAGAGTCTCCATTTTCTTCTCTGATAGTGGCTGTACGGAAGAAGAATGGAGACGTAAGGCTTTGTGTGGATTATCGAAAGCTAAATCTAAACACAATCAAGGACGCTTACGCGCTTTCAAATTTGGAAGAAACATTTTCCGCCCTCACCGGGTCAAAATGGTTTTCAGTTCTCGACCTCAAAAGCGGTTACTACCAGATTGAGGTCGACGAGACAGACAAACATAAGACCGCTTTCGTTTGTCCGATGGGTTTCTGGGAGTTTAATCGTATGCCTCAGGGTATTACAAATGCTCCCAGCACTTTTCAAAGGCTGATGGAGAAGTGTATGGGGGACATCAACCTTAAGGAAGTTCTAGTTTCCCTGGACGACCTTATAGTGTTTTCAAAAACGCTCGAAGAGCATGAAACTCGCCTTCTCCATGTGCTCAGTCGTCTAAAAGAATATGGTCTTAAACTTTCACTTGAAAAATGTAAATTTTTTCAGACGTCAGTTAAGTATTTAGGACATATTGTTTCAGAAAATGGTGTCGAAACAGACCCTGAAAAGATCGAAACCCTTAAAACATGGCCGAGTCCCAAAACCTTGAAAGAACTCCGTTCGTTTTTAGGCTTTGCAGGTTATTATAGGCGCTTCATAAAAGATTTCTCCAAAATCGTGAAACCCCTAACCAATCTGACTGCCGGATATCCACCTTTAAAAAAAAGCAATGTCTCTAAGACAACTGATTTTCAGTATTTTCAGCCAAAATCTCCTTTCGGGGAAAGATGGACAGACTGTTGCTAACAGGCGTTTAAGACGATTATCACCAAACTCACTTCTGCTCCAGTGTTAGGGTTTGCCAATCCAAAATTGCCGTATGTACTACACATGGACGCGAGTACAACCAGGCTAGGGGCAGCCCTTTATCAGAAACAGGAGGGAGAGATGCGCTTCATTGCATTTGTAAGCCGAGGACTGTCAAAAAGTGAAAGCCGTTACCCTGCTCATAAACTTGAGTTTTTAGCCCTTAAATGGGCTGTAACGGAGAAATTTTGCGACTATTTGTATGGAAGTCCTTTTACTGTTGTAACAGACAGTAATCCTCTAACTTACATTTTGACCACAGCTAAGTTAGATGCGACAAGCTACTGGTGGCTGTCAGCCCTGTCTTCTTTTGAGTTCCAGCTCCAGTATAGGGCAGGAAAGCAAAACATGGATGCAGATGGGTTATCCCCCCGTTCACACCCAGAACCAATAAATGATTTTGTTTCCCAGAAAGAGCAAGAGCGAATACGCCAGTTTGTACAGCATCACTCACCTGACACAGATCCTTTCTCTTGCTTCCCTCAGAATGTTGTTAATGCAATCTGTGAAAAACATCTTGTACTCCAGCCCCTTACCAGCGGTACCACAGTTCCTTTGCCACTTGTAACTTCTTTGTCGATATCTGTCAAAGCAGTTCCTGAAAGTTTTGATCGCTGTGATAGTTCATCTATTATTCCAAGCATCACAGAAGAAGAGCTAAGACAAAGTCAAAGAAACGACCCTGCTATAAATGAAATCATTCACCAGCTTGAAACGGGTGAAACTTCTCCCCCTGCTCTCTGTAAAGAAATCCCACTACTGCCCATCTATCTGCGAGAGCTAAACAAACTTGAGTTGCAAAACGGGATTTTATACAGGAAAAGGGAAGTTGGTAAAGAACCTCATTTTCAACTTGTTCTGCCTAAAGATCTGAGACCCATGGTTTTTTTCAGTATCCCCTAATCACATATTGTTCCACATTATAATGCACTTCCTTTCACTCCCAGACAATTAGTGCGTCTTTTTATGATTAAGAGTAAAGTGGGTGTATGCGTATGTATATGTATTTTCCAATCAACTCCATGACTAATTATCCTAAGTTTGAAATCTGTTTATATATTTTTCTTTTCCATTATTTATATTATCACTCTGTTCTTCAAGCCTATTATTACAGATAAATACCCTAATTGAATTCTTCACAACTGTAAGACAGAACAATTCTTGTGTTAAAGTGGCGCTCCTGCTTCCTTGCAAAACAAAACAACCCCTTCAATGCAAACTTGAATATGCCATAAGAAATTCTAATGTATAGAACTGTATTTTGTATGCATTTTTAAATGTACACTAATTCACAGTGATATCTTAACTGTCTAAGTGACTTCATGCTGATGATGCTCTCAGTTGGATCAGACCGTGTCATGCTGATGCATACCAGCCCATGTATAACGGGCTCTAGCAGTCTGCAGCGATGTTGGCTACCCACCAACCCGTTTATAAACACAGACTGAAGAGTCTAATTCCCGATCCGAATACTCCCCTTCTTCCTCTCCCTCAGCCCTCCCCCTTGATTTGGAGAGGCAGTTGAAGTCAAAGTCGTGTACAGAATTATTATTTTTATTTTCCTATTTTTAGGAAACGGGTAAACTACAAAGTAAAAGAAAAAAATCAGTTGATTAAATATGAGCAATCCAAAATCTTTGAAAGAGAAGGTAGAAACTACCCATGTGACCTTAGAATGGTAGTGTATGACTACATTTCAAATAATGTGCCTACCAGCAGTGTTCCCATTCTCCTTCAGAAATTTGCACGGAGGTCTGGTTTGAAAATTGATAGTGTCCCCCATCGTTCTACTGTGGAACAAATGGTTAGGGAATTGGTGTTTCAGATTTTCAGGTTTTATTGAATAATGAAAACGTCACAATGAGTTTTGATGCCACAACCCAGGATGGTCTTCATTCATTTTCCTGACCGCATTGTCCCTTTCGGGGTCGCGGGGTGCCGGAGCCTATCCCGGCTACTTATTTGTGAAGGCGGGGTTCACCCTGGACAGGTCGCCAGTCTGTCTCAGGGCCTCAATCACACACATTCACTCTCACATTCACACCTAGGGGCAATTTAGAGTCACCAATTAACCTATGAAGCATGTTTTTGGATGGTGGGAGGAAGCTGGGGCCCGTTCCAAGAAGCAGGTTTTGTTGGAACTCTGAGTTTGTGAACTCCAAATTCAGCAAAACTCTGAGTTTTTGGTTACAGAAAGAGAGATAACTCAAACCCGTGAAAGTGGGCGAAACCAAGCCCGTTCCAAGAAGCGGGTTAAGCTGAACTCAGAATCAGTCACTATGGTAACTGAGTCTGTGAACGTAACGGTCGGTAGCAGGTTTTCTTCAGGAAACTTAGAGTTCTCTGCGGTCTCCGCCCCTTTTTAAAGTGAAAGATGTTCAAATATGAGTTCCTCATGAACATTTAGAGAACATTCACATCAGAGACGTCACGTTTCCACCACTCAGAAACCAGAATGACATGTTCATTCATAGAGGATCATGTAGAGAGGAGGATGATTAATCCAGAGGAAATGTTATTTACGTCGGTAGAGGATTTGGAGGACACGAGTCAACTGACTGCAGTTTCCCAATTCATTTTTATTTCAGCGATACTATAAATAGTATCACCAATAGTGAGTTTTTACAGGGACTCGCTATTAAAAAATACAGTTTTCTTTTCCTTATTTCAAACCCCTAACAATAGAAATTATTGAATGTCAAACACCGGGAAAGGTTTTAAAC
The DNA here is from genome assembly GCF_002922805.2 of Oryzias melastigma. Lineage (NCBI taxonomy): Eukaryota > Metazoa > Chordata > Actinopteri > Beloniformes > Adrianichthyidae > Oryzias > Oryzias melastigma. Next base: position 267,399 of record NC_050515.1, on the reverse strand, counting down.
TCATCTCCCGATCAGCACATGCGCAGAACATTAGCTCGGTTGTCAGTAACGCTGCTCCCCACTGCGAAGTTTGCGAGTTTGAGTCCCGGCTGTGAAAAATTTTTTTATGCTTAAAAAAAGAATTTGGCGAATATTTTTTAAGTCTTGAGAATTAAAATTAAATAAATACTTTAACATATTCCAGGCAGCTACAGTTTCTTTTTTAGCGTGCAGTGATATCCGTGTGTGTAGGTGGGGGGGTGGGGGGTTTACCAAACTGGTCATTCATGCGATTACGGAGATTACTGGTTAAATTAGTAACAGATCAAAAACCATTCCTTACTCAACAAGAGACAAAATAACCTTCCTGACATTATTTATTCATTATTAGAAATGATTCAAATAACTGCAGATATTTTCTCTCTGTTCTACCGCTGCAGCTGTGTTGCTTTTCTTGCAGAAAATGTTCTCCTATAGTCGCATATGCTTGAAGGAACTTATCAATTTCCGTCGCCGGAAGTACGTAACTCAGCTGTTTGTCCCCGTTGCCATGGTGAATCGTGCTGTCTTTGCTCCATTGATCAGGGCTTTTTATGGTCGCGACGCTCACACCTGGTTCTGGTTCTGACAACTTCAAGTTGATTGAATCAAACATTTTCAGCTGTTCTGGAACCGAAAACCCTGAGTTTGAGAATTTAGAGTCCAGTGACTCTAAGTTCAGGTTTGAACTCTAAATTTGTTGAACCTGCTTCTTGGAACGGGCCCCTGGAGTCCCCGGTGAAAACCCACGCATGCACGGGGAGAACATGCAAACTCCACATAGAAAGGTCCCAAATCCCCCAGCCGGGATTTCAACCGGGGCCTTCTTGCTGTGAGGCAAGAGCGCTAACCACACCATGCAGCCCCCAGGAAGGTCTTCATGTAAATGAAATCCACTTCACTTGTGCCACAGATCGTTTAATTATGTCCCTTGACCTCTTGGGAACTGCAGAAGATTACCAGCTCCATATTCAAGAGTCACTTGGTAGATGTTTACATTAAAATCTATGATTGCAATTTTGAAAATATCAGAAAAACCATTATTGCCAACATAAAAAAGAAGAGGCATGGGGGGTGTCATTTAATGAATTGTATTGTCATCTGCATCCCTTAGAAATGATAGCCAGTTCATGCAGATCAACTCTGAAGAGTGCTGAGACAGTCAGAGGCAGCCTTTTTGTAAACAACAGCATTGCTGCAAATCGTGTTCTTGATGTAGCAGTGGTGCAGCTGCACTCAAATCTCCCAATCACTGACTACCAGGGGAAGGATATTAAAATGGTTTGGCTCAGTCTATGGGAGTCTGATGCACTGTGCCCAGCTACACCGACTTCCTGTTTGTCAGCTCTCCACTGGTTTGGGTAAGGTCAGCCATGCTGTCTCCCATTGGAGTGAATTGTGATTTGGGTTTTAACTTTTTTTTTTTTTTAGAAGCTGTTGGCACACCTAGTTTTAGTTGGGTCTTTTTCTTTTGTTGGCTTCTTTTCCTCTGCTGTGCAGACAAACAAAGAGCTGCAGGACACTGCTTCAGGTTTCCATTGAACTGGAACCACGTCTTGGCTGATTTTGGGGGCTGATTTTGCATTGCGGCGTGGTGTTTATTTTCTTTTGGGTCGCATCCAACCCCGAATCACTTTGCCACATTGCTATCAACAAATTCAGGTACAAAGACGGCAAGGGTGACCCCAGGAGATTGGTTTCATTTTTAGAAAATTCTGGATTGCCTAAATGCCTTCTGCCAAGATACAGGGGAAACAGGCTACATGTACTTTTTGGTATTTGTGAAATGCCCCCCAAAAAATAAATAAAAAAAAACTTGTGGAAATGCAAGTGTTGTGTTTAATTTGATTTTTTTTTTGTTTTCCCTTCTCTGGACATTGGATGTCCAAATTTTTTACTGCTGCTGGTACGGAGACTGAGTCATGTTGATGGCATTGACATGATCAGGGGCCCGTTTCAAGAAGCAGGTTCAACAAATTTAGAGTTCGAACCTGAACTTAGAGTCACTGGACTCTAAATTCTCAAACTCAGGGTTTTCGGTTCCAGAACAGCTGAAAATTTTTGATTCAATCAACTTGAAGTTGTCAGAACCAGAATCAGGTGTGAGCGTCGCGAGCATAAAAAGCCCTGATCAATGGAGCAAAGACAGCACGATTCACCATGGCAACGGGGACAAACAGCTGAGTTTACTACTTCCGGCGGTGGAAATTGATAAGTTCCTTCAAGCATATGCGACCATAGGAGAACATTTACTGCAAGAAAAGCAACACAGCTGCAGCGGTAGAACAGAGAGAAAATATCTGCAGTTATTTGAATCATTTCTAATAATGAATAAATAATGTCAGGAAGGTTATTTTGTCTCTTGTGGAGTAAGGAATGGTTTTTGATCTGTTACCAATCTAATAAGTAATCTCCGTGATCGTAACCCCCCACCTACACACACAGATATCACTGCACGCTAAAAAGAAACTGTAGCTGCCTGGCATATGTTAAAAAAGTATTTATTTAATTTTAATTCTCAAGACTTAAAAAATATTCGCCGAATT
>NC_050515.1:264164-264427 GCF_002922805.2 Oryzias melastigma | reverse complement strand
TTTTCTTGGGTCAGATAAGTAAAAGTTATGACACTTTGAAAACACTCATTTTTGTTTTTGCCTTTTATTAGGGGATAAAACTTTGTCCTACTTCTCATTGCTCAAAAGGCTGCAACTTTCTTATACATTGGCCTATCCGATCTTTACACCATTTGAAATTATCTCTTCTAGACCATTTGTCACACTCTGGTCCAGAGTGTGACCGGCAGGTCCAAGGCAAAGGCAACAGACATACACTTTGTGTCTATGAAAAATACTTTTGT
>NC_050515.1:258261-263995 GCF_002922805.2 Oryzias melastigma | reverse complement strand
AAAAAAAAAAAAAAAAAAAACAGTACCTAGGTGGTGAGATAGAATTCTGACCCATACTCCAGAACAGTAGGTGGCGGTAATGCACCTTTAAGTTGGTTGCCAGCCGCCGAAAAACCACAAAAAGAAGAAGAAGAAGAAGAAGCTCGGGTCCTTTGACCAGGAAATACAACTGAAAGGTAAGCAAACATAAGTCAGCAACAGAAAAAAAACATAATACCATTTAACATAATACATCCAAACAAAGCACCCAAAATAATAAAGGAATTGAAACCTGTGTGCATGTGTGTTTGTAGTGTTATCAGGGATCTTGCTTAGATGTTTTGCAGTAGAGTGTGTGCACCCACCCAACTGGCATTAGCTTGGTCCCTGAATGCATGTTGTGCATGTGTGAGTTCCTGTGTGGAGTTTCAGATGGGTGAAACTGCCACACCATTAAATGACATAAAAATCAAGGCGATCTAACCATAGATATCATATAGAGAGTAGATGCCGCATTGGCTGCTGGAGCGCAGGAATTGCGGCCGCCATCTTGGACCGGTCGTCCTGTCGCCAAGACAAACAAAAATACAGAAGACAAACACAAGATGCCTGAGCATTGTGCGGCATATACCTGCTCAAATCGGCGGACTATTGAAGTCAGGGATCGGGGGATTAACTTTAACAAGTAAGTTTGAACATTTTTATTGGTTTTATTTAGGGAATAGAATATATTATTACTGTGTTGTTATCTACACCAGTGGAATCTTTGACAGCTAACGTAGCTATCTAGTGCTGGTGTTCACTCAGCTATGAAGGCTAACTGAGACTTTTTAAATCATATATTCCATAAAAACGGCACAGCAATGCTACTGCAGAAATAAAACAAATATAACTGGTATTAAATATCTTTCATTGCCATCCCACTCCACTGATTACCGAGGTGAAGTTATTTGGATATTGGATATTCGACAGACATTCGCTCACTGATTTGCAATTAGGAACAAGTGAACAGAATAGTTTGCAAAGAAACTTACTCATCATTTTAGCTGCTTGGTTTATCATCAATGGAAATGTGAAATTTTTATTTTGTTGACAAAACAAAAGGTTCTAATAAATTTGAAGAATGAAATAAATGGAAAAAATTGAATAAAAAATGTAGATAGAAAATTGAAAACTAGGAATTAAATTGTAAGAAGAATGAAGACAACAAGATTGACTTCCTTTATCATGTATATCATGTTTGTGTAGACTCTTCTGAATCTCTCTCTCTTTTATTTAATTTCGATTTTAAGGTTTCCCAAAAAAGATGTGAGGAAGAAGTGGGAAGTGGCCTTAAGGAGAGAAGGCTTCACTGCAACTGACTCGTCTGTGCTCTGCAGTGAACATTTTAAGCCAGAAGATTTTGACCGGACCGGTCAGATCGTGAGACTGAAAGATGGCGTTATTCCGTCAGGAAGCACAAGGAAGAGGCTCTGTAAAGAAGTGCTCTTCCAGGGGTTTTAGCTCATGTCCAACTTTCAAGAACATTTTGTAAATATGGTTTAATGGTTTGTCATGTTCTTGTTCACCTAGTTTCTCTCTCTCTAAAAACTATATATGATTTATAATTCTATAAGTATATTATATTGCATATATTATATTTATATTCTATCTATATATAAGGAATATAAAAACTGAGTTTGAGTATCTCTTTCTAATATATGTATATATGATTTATAATTCTACAAGTATATTATATTAATTTCTATCTATATATTAGAAATATAAGACTGAGTTTGATTATCTCTATCTCCCTCTCTAAAAATATATGATTTATAATTCTGTAAATATATTGTATATATTATATTTGTATCTTTCTCTTTATCTTTCTAAAATAAATCTGTATGTGTTCATATATATTGAAATAGTTGAGTCTTTTATTTTTTGCTTCTATTACTTTTAAGCCCAGAATAAATTATAAATTATGCCAACCCATGTGTACTGGATCATAGCTAAATGTATGATGTTTGCAACAAAGAAAAAATTTTGAAAATCGGTTGAGTATTCAGCGAGTTATGATCGATTAAGCGCGAGGACTCTTCGTTGCGCCTGTCAAACAGATTACAACAAGTGGAGAGGGCGACCGGTCCAAGATGGCGGCCCCGCGGCTCGTCAGCGCCAATAGGAAGTAGCGGTCGATGCGGCATCTACTCTCTATCATATCAATGGATCTAACGAATTTGAAAATGTTAGTCACATACCTACTTTGAGACATCGAATGTGAAATATTATAAACCATTGACCTCCAACTGAGTCCAGGACGGTCGGGTCATTCTGTCGGGAACTGGTGATGTTGAACCCAAAATACAGGAGACCAGACTTGTAGCAGAAACTCAAAGGGTTATAGAAATTTGTAAACAAGAACTAACTTTGAACCAAAGGAGGACTATAAAAGGATGACAAAAGAGATGACTGGACCAAAATGGTAAATTTAAATGGAGACAGCTGTGGGGAATTATTGAACAAAATTAGATGAAATTGTGAAGAGGAAAACTCAATACCTAAAATAAAAGAACAAGAAAACACAACTTAAATTTTGAAAAGGTTCATTACAATCATTAAAAAAAAAAAAAAAAACTTTACAAATGTCCAAAATGAGAAGAAATAAACTTGATATGACAGGCATTTTTGAAATGATCAGAAAGATGAAAACTGTTTTGTTCTGTGAAACATTTGACTGGATGAAACCAAGTCCATTAGTCACCAGAGGGCAGTAGATTTTCAAAGAAGCTGTCAGCATTCTGAGTCTCAGCTCTGGTTTGGTCTGATCAGCAAACTTGTTGCACACCTCAACCATCAAAGCAACAAGAAGAGGAACGCCATGTCTTTTTCTGGTGTTCCATAACAAAAAAAAAATAAAGAAAAAAAACATCGTTAAAATTTGCTTCAAACTAAAAAATCTGATATATATACTGCTCACAAAAACTAAAGGAGCACTTTACAGAACCACATTAAATACATCAAATCTCAATAAGAAGTTGGATATCTATACAAATTACGACAGGGCAGTGTCTTAGGAACAAAAGGATGACAAGTCTTTAATGGAAATAAAAGTTTTCAGCCTACAGAGGCTCAATTGTGTAGACACTATAAAATCAGAGTGAAATGAAGATGTGGCAGGCTAGTCCATTTTTTCAAAACTTCATTTCTCCAACTCAAAATGCTTTTCAGTATCTTGTGTGGCCCCCACCAGCTTGAATGTAGTGGAAAACCAGCCAAAAAAGATCAAGAGGGAGAAACTTGAAATGACCTCCACATGTAACACCAGTCCTGTTTTGAGGGTTTTCTAATTGTTGCCACTGAAGTGCACCTGTTGTTAATTCCATGAACACCAATACAGCTGAAATTGATTAACGAGGAACTCAGCTGATTAACCAACCAGAAAATTATCAGACAGGTTTAATTCAATTCACGCCAGGAACAATAAAAAAAGAGTTCCTTTAATTTTTGTGAGTTGTGTATATAATATAATCTATGTTTTTTTTTTTTAAATAAAACATATAATTTCTGTTCATTTTCAGTGTCATAAATATCACACTTGTCTACCACCCTAAATCTGTGTCAAAGTCAAGGCCCATTATTATTATCAAAGGCCTGATGTCATCTTACATTTATTTCTAACTTGTATAATTTTGACAAAACATAATTTTATAGAGAGTAAAATATTGAAAGTTATTTAAGGTTTAAGTTGATTTATTCTGGAATAATATTCCTGCCCTTTCATTATTCATATTTATGTTAAAAAGTTACAGTTTGGTCTATTTTGGAGTTTAAATGATATCTCAGGTTTAAAATCACTGCTTTAGCTTTGGTGCATTTAATGGATTTAGGATGGATCTTAATGTTCTTATCAGTCTTTGTGAGAGATTGAATGGTTTGGACCTACATAGTCATCAGACCAGTTTATAAACTTTGAGACATCATGTATATCTGGTACCAGCTTGTTTTAATGTCCCTAAAGGGAGCACTAAAGCCTCTTGCTAGGCTTTGTTCCAGCATTATGACCCTGATCTGTGAAAGAGCCTGACGGTGAACTTTTCCTCTCCAAGCCACACAACCTACACGCGAACTGTACACGTATACATTTACTGCTTCACTTCTCGAGCTGTGAAACTCTCCCCTGTGGAGTTTGACAGCTTTCATGATGCAATAAAATGCTGCCTAATTTCTGGCCACTCCCAGGCATGTTTTGGTAACAACAGAACACAATTCCTGACAGAGAAATTATATTTCTTTTTTTAATTTCAGTCATGAAAATGTATCCTTTAAAACTTTAACAAGCTCCAGTGTTGACATTCTTTCAACTACTAAACTACTCTTCCACTGTTCACGCATTTAAAGTAATCCCAGCAGATTCTGAGGCAGAGAAAAGCAGCCCTGAGCTGATATGGAACTCTTTCCAGTAATGAAATGTTTATGTCATCAAATCAGCTGATTCTCTCGTGAAGGAAAGCTGCTGTGGGCTCCTATGAAACCCTTTGAGCCAGTGGTGCCCAAACTTTTTTGCTCCAAGGGCCAAAATCTAAGTCGTATCCCGGTCCATGGGGCCAAATACAATATTTTTTTGCATGTCAGGAAATTAAAGGAGAAAATAAAGAATATGGATTAATTCATGTATTTAGATTATGTATTCATTAAGGTAACACACATTAGTAAGAATAAAAAGTAAGTAAAATTTGCCTTAAACAGCAAGGCCTCACTGGCCATTTTTTTAATAGAAAAACAAGAGCAAGTAAAACAGACTTTCTTCCAGTGAAAACAGAAACTGGGATCCTAATGAGAGACGTGGAGCTTGTCTGTTGTCGTTGTTGCTCCATCTTGGCTAGCTGAAAAGGCCACTAAAAGCATCAGAAGTGACTGTGAAGGAAATGCTAACAGCGCCACATGGAGGCTGAAAGTATATGACAGCCGTAGAGTTCTGGAACACCATACAGAATCAATGGGAAACAGGTTTTAACTAAACACTCCACCGTTTCCACAGCCTTGACTTTGCGAGCCAAAGATAACCTTTGGTGGGCCAAATCTGGCCCCCGGGCCCCACTTTGGGCACCCATGCTTTAGGCCATGGCTGTCAAACTGAGTTGCAGAGGCCACAATCCAAAACACACCTTAGGTCACAGGCCGAACAGGATAAACATTTATTGAACATTCTGAAACTACATTTTTAAAAGTTTAAAACCATAACTTTTTAACATCATTATTAACTAGATATATATCATTACCTGGAATAATACTAGTGTGAATGCTGTAAGAGGAATTTGGCCACTGAAAATGCTAGTGCTGATAGCTGAAGATGCTGAAGCTGATAGCTGAAAACGCTGAAGTTGATAACCAGCTAAAATATTAACTAAATGCCAAATTAGTCAACAAAGCGAAGGAAAAAGAAAGAAAAAAAAAAAAAAACTTGGGTTACCCAATACAGTTAGCATGCAGCTGAAATATTAGCTAAACTCCAAAATAACCTAAAAAAAATCTTAGTAAACGCTAAAATAGCAGAATGCAAATTTTTAAAGCTTTAAAACTAACTTTTTAACATAATTATGAATAATGAAAAAAGGCAAGAATTTTATTCCAGAATAAATCAACTTAATAATAATAATAATGGATTAGATTTATTGGTGCTTTTCAAGACACTCAAAGCGCTTACATTGTGTATCCATTATTCATTCACACCTCATTCATACTTGGTGACGGTAAGCTACTACTGTAGCCACAG
>NC_050515.1:254007-258069 GCF_002922805.2 Oryzias melastigma | reverse complement strand
ATTGCCCCTAGGTGTGAATGTGAGAGTGAATGGGTGTGTGATTGAGGCCCTGCGACAGACTGGCGACCTGTCCAGGGTGTACCCCGCGACCCCGAAAGGGACACAGCGGTCACGAAAATGGATGGATGGATGGATGGATTTATCGGTGCTTTTCAAGACACTCAAAGCACTTACATTGTATATCCATTATTCATTCACACCTCATTCATACTTGGTGATGGCTACTACTGTAGCCACAGCTGTCCTGGGGCAGGCTGACAGAGGCGTGGCTGCCAGTACGCGCCTACGGCCCCTCTGACCATCACCGGAACATTCATACGCATTCAAACACCAGTGGAGCCACACTGGAGGCAAGTAGGGTTAAGTGTCTTGCCCAAGGACACAACAACACTTGGCTGGCGGGAGCCGGAATCGAACCGCCTATCCTTCGAACATTGGCCGACCCGCTCTACTGCCTGAGCCACTGTCGCCCCCTTAAACCTTAAATAACCCAGCCAGCAAGACCAAGTGGGCCCATATAGTTTAAAAGTTTGCAGAATATGTGGGCCCCAAATGGTTTTGTCCGCAGTTTCCGTGGTGGCCCCAACTGTGTTAGCCCACATTGGCGTAGGTGGGGGCTGAGTGGGTTTCCAGTAGGTCCAAAGTGGGTAAGTAACATTAGGACACATGTGAGGCCCATATTTTTGCCCATGTGGGCTGGAAGTGGGATTAACACAGGCCCAGTCAGGGTCCCAACTGGGATATTCACCTAAGACCCACTCTGGCCCCACTGATGTTACTGTCATGATTACAGATGGGTTTCATGTGGGACCTAAGTGGGTTAGAATGTGGGCTATAAATAAAACTTTCATTATTTTACTCTCCATAAAAATATATTTTGTCAAAATTATATAAGTTAAAAATAAGCACAAGATAACATCTGGCAAATAATAACAATAAAACAAAATGATCTGGAGGGCCGGATAGAATTACCTGGAGAGCCGGATCCGGCCCCCGGGCCTTGACTCTGACACGTGTCTTAATAGTATGATGATCATGGTGACGTTTTTATGAAATATCCAAGGTTGTCATGCCTAGTCCATTTCATTTTTTCTCACTTTTCAGCAGCAGAGATCTTTTTTCACCCCATAGTTAATGATAATGTTGATCTACTTATTAATGTGGAAAGCCGTCTTTAGTAGTTTATCCTCTAATTGAAGTCACTTGGAAAACAAATGATCAGAAGTGTCTGAAATCGATTTCAGGGATCCAAAGAGCCCTGACACACTATATAATTCATCAGTTTAAATTAAAAACAATGTATTTTATCTTTTCGACATAAACAAAATGTATATAATAAATTGGAACGCAGTGTACAAATTAATTCTTTAAAAATCTTACAAAGTAAATTCCTGGATTATTATTATTTTTTTTATATATTCTGCTCCTCAGAGTTAAAATGTTTGATGAACATAATAGACCAAACTCAGCAGAGTTGAAACTATCATCAACAAACAAAAACGCAGAGTTTAGGTCAAGTAAATTTCATCAAGAAAACACACGGATTTAAGAAAGATAGTTGTCATTATAGAAAAAGATGTTTCCTGTCATGACTCTAGGAGTCTCACGTAAAAGAGAACAGGAAGGAGAGAGATAAACAGGAGCCAGACTGTTGTCTGCTGGGAAATACATCCCTAACTTTACCATGAGAAGTCCTGAGCTTTGCCAGCAGTCATCACTCACGAGTGCAACATTCTTTCTGCACAAGACAGGTCAAAGAGCCACACAACGTCTACTTCACCTGGAGCTGTCATTTCAGCAGCTGCAACTGGGCCACTTCCCTCAAACTCATTAACATATTCACAAAAAGCTAAAATACAAGACAAATAAGAAACAGACTACATAGAAATGCAAACATCTGAAACCGCACTTTTTTGTTTGTTTTTTTAGACCTTTATTTAACCAGGTGAGATTTTAAGAACATGTTCTTATTTTACTATACAGACCTTGGAAATAAAAACACATCACAAAAACATACGCAACGATTTACATCAAGAAGAACTTTACAGTTAAAAGGTAGTTCAGTTTCTGTTTTATTTCAGTATATATATACACTTTTAAACCTTTGAAACCCTACCCATCTATTCTGTGATGGATAGAAAAATAAATGAATAAAACGTTGCTGGTTTTTTTTAACTCTAATTATTAGTTCTGTAATAACTGCAACACTACAAAAGAAACTTCTCTTAGCTTCTCATTTATCAGTCGGTCTATGACTTGGCTGCCACGATTAAAATAGTCAACGACTAATTTAATAGTCAAATAATCGTTACTTTATATTATATGGAGTCAGATTGTAGTAAAGTTGAACAAAGTTGTGAACATTCAGAACCAAAAAATGCACTTTTTCCATTATTTGAGTCAGTGAGACCAAAACTTTATCTTTTGTGGAAAAAATAGGTCCTTGTTTTAGATGCCGAGCTCATTAGAGAAATCAGGAATATCTTTCCATCAAACTCATTTTGACAGGTGACCTTTGACCCTATAAATCCTTTATATATAAAATTGGCTTTGCCCGAATTCCCCCCCAAACTACCAAAAAATTATGTAGTCCGGGACTATATAGTGGCCTGGATTTTAAAGGTAATTCGGACACGATGCTCACTATTTTTTTTTTTTTCTCGTTTTTCTAAATACCGGATATGACGTCATCGATTTCACGAAGGCAAAAAACAAATAATTATGAACATTTCCCGACGTTTATTTATGACTCCACTGTGATGATGAAAATATGGATGGTTTATTCAAATATTACATTTAAATACGTGGATTTGTTCGAAATTGTTCGACCGCAATGCATTGTGGTCTATAACCGCTAATCTAGTGACTAACGGTGTAAGCTAGTTTTTCGCAAAGACTTCTGGGAAATTTCCAGTGCACTCAATTTTGGAATTAGTAGAAATTCAGACAGCACTAAAAATGGCGAATGCACTATATAGTGATTAGGGGGAATTCGGACAGAACCATTGATATTAATTGTTATGTTATCTTGAGGGGCGGGAAAACTTTCAAAACAAGGTTGAAGGATGGTGTAGGGTCAAAGGTCACCTGTCAAAATGAGTTAGATGGGAGGTATATTCTTGATCTCTCTCATTTGATTTAATCTATTTTTAATAAAACACACAAAGGACAGAGGCGGCACAATTCATTATAAGTTTAATAAACTATCATCTTAATTATCATTATTGTAGTTAGTATAAAGCTAATGATGGGTAAGATGTGTTCTTTACATCCACTCTGCACATGACCCGATAAGTAGACTAATAAAATAATCGTTTGTGGCAGCCCAGATCGAACTGTGGGTGAGAGTGTAAAGCTCCAAAACATCCATATCCAAAGTTTGGAGGTTGTTTACTTGCATGTGCGGACATGTGGAGGAACACCGGCTCTGTGATGACTTTGTGAAATGGACGGGACCGACAAGGAGCAAAAGGTGGAGCCTCAGAGATCGAGTCGTTTTATGTCCAGTTGTGAAAGAGAGTCCACAAAAAGGACTCATATTTATAAATTATTAGCTTTTTTAGTGTTCTGAAGGTAATATATAATCATTTATATTATGGATGTACCGATCAGGTTTTTTTGGGGCCCGATCCAATTTCGAGTCATTCAATTTTGTGTATCTGGCAATACTGAGTTCTGATCCGATACTTTTGTAACACATTTAAAACATGAACAATTTCAACAAACAGATTTGTGTTGTCCCTTATTTATATTTCATTAACCTTCTTTTATAATTAGAACTTAAATAGAACACTTCTGTGAAGTAGCTTTAATAAGCAAGTAAAAATAGAGCAAACATAAACTAGGGAAAAAAAAAACTACTTTCTTATTATATAAGTGATAATCATGTATATAAGTGTAATCAAATGTAGCTACGAGGGGGCCCAATCCAGGGTCTCATTGTGCCGGTCCCAAGCCTGGATAAATACAGAGGGTTGTGTCAGGAAGGGCATCGGACGTAAAATCTTGCCAAATCAAATATGCGAATCAGACCTACGAAATCCATACCGGATCGGTCGAGGC
>NC_050515.1:243715-253907 GCF_002922805.2 Oryzias melastigma | reverse complement strand
ATCTAGCCTCACAAGGACACAGGAGAGGGAATATTCTCTGATTACGAGCTATGATGTGATTAACCTATAATACATATCAGACAGTCAATAATCAACCTGTGAAGTAAGTTTTTGTAGAAGAAAGCTGAAGAAAACCACCTGAAAACGTCCCACATGGTGCCAGCTGGGAATCGAACCTGTGAGGTGAGAGTGCTAACCACTACCCCATTGTGCACCCCGTTTATAGCAATAAAGTTGTCTTTTAGTGTTTATTTTTATGTAAATGTTGTTATTTTGTTTGTTGCAGAAAATCCGATTAAATCAATTCCTGTAATCTGAGTTGTGAATCATTTATTAAATAAAATCCTGACACTTTATTACCACAAGATGGCGCCAAAACCCCTTTCGTCAGCGGACGAGGAAAAACATGCTAAAAACGGACCGTTTTTACGTGAAAAAACGTCGAATTTGTATATATATTTATAATCTACGAAGATTTCTGACAGAAAATCATTAGAACATTTCCGGTTCTGTAAACTGGACTCAGTCTCAGAAAAATTCCTGATCCGGATTTTAATCCTGTCGCTTCTAATCCATGAGAAAATGAAATATGAGTCGGCTTTAGCGGGGCTTCCCTACCTGTACTGCAGCTCTGACCCCCCCACCCCCCCGCCTTACCTCACTGTGGGTCACGTGGTCTGCCTCTGAAGGGGTGGTGGGCGTGTCGTGAGCGGCGGGGCTTCATTCATAAATCCTTTTATCTTTAAAGCCCGTTTCCAGCGCGCACGGACCCGTTCGGTGTGCCCGCTCCCATCCCGCCGGTCCCGTGTGGTTCTGGTTCCGGGAGCTGCCCGCTTTCTGCCCCCTCAGGGTGAGTCGTGCGCCGCAGATCGGTCTGATCAAACGGCGACCACCGGGAAACCACCACGATCTCCAGACCGGGACCGCGGTTCGCGTTACTTTACGTTCGTGTTGGTGCGTGTTATCAGAGGAACGGTCCCGGTTAGACGCAGATTCACGAGGAAACCACCGCCGTCGAAACCGGATGTTTGACTCTTTTTCTCTGGAAATCGACCCGCACGGTTCACGGTGACGGTGCTGGAGCCCCGAGGCAACACATGGACGCGGGAAGATGCGCCGCGAGGAAGCAGGTTTAGGCGTGAGGGGCTCGAGCATGCGGGAGACACCCGCGTGTCACCATCTGCTCTGGAGATTAATCATCAAGTGTTCCACAGAGGAACCGAGCCGCAGCAGAACCCTCAGCCCGGTTCACCGGGAGGGGGGTCCCGGTTCACCGGCAGGAACTTTGGGTTCAGAAGATGCTCGGGAGGTTTAGGGGAGAAAACATCATTTCAGTCAAAGTCTGCAGATCCTGGAGACTCTGAGATGATCTCCTCTATGGAGCTAAACTGGAGCCAAAATTATTTGAAACTCAAATAAAACAAATTGAAAAAATATTGGTGTTTGGCCAAAAAACAAAAAAAGTCCCCAACTTTTTGCTATTCTAACATGAACTTAATAATTTTCAGCCTCAAACGCTCAATTTTTAAAAACAAAAAATTTCAATTTAAAAACGTTTTTTCACTTTCAAATCTTTTTCTTACATTTTTAATTTTGAAATTTTCAGATTTGAAAACAAAAAAAGAGTTGATAGTGAAAACAAATTTTGAAACTGTAAAAAAATGTTTTGAAATTGAAATTTTGAGACCTAAATAAAACCCAGAGCATTTGATGCTGAAATAATGAGTTTATTTTAGAATAGCAACATTTTATTTATTTATTTTTTGGCCAAACAACAACATTTTTTTCAATTTGTTTCGTTTTGGTTTTAAATAATATTGGCCCCAATTTAGTTCCATAAAACTGGCGCCAATATCATTTGAAACCCAAATAAAACAAATTGAAAAAAAATATTGGTGTTTGCCCAAAAAAAAGTAAATGTCCAAAATGTTTTGCTATTCTAAAATAAACACTATTTTCAGCCTCAAATGTTCTGTTGTTTAAGTTTCAGAACTCAAAATTTCAATTTCAAAACTCCTTTTTCCACTTTTCCTCTCTTTTTTTATGTTTCAGATTTTGAAATTTTTAGATCCAAAAAAAAAAAAGATAAGGAGTTGAAAGTGAAAAATTTTTGAAATTTTGAGTTTTGAAACCTAAATAAATTTGTTGCTGAAAATATTTACGTTTATTTTAGAATAGCAACGTTTTAATTTATTTTTTGTACAAACACAAATATTTTTCAATTAGTTTTATTTGGGTTTGACATAATTTTGGCAGCAGTTCAGCTCCATACTCCTGCATGTTTCTCTTGCAGTGCTGCTGCTCCTCCACGGCCTCCCTCCAGTCCAGGAGCAGGAGTCTGCCCCTGTGGAGCTGAGGAGGAGGCCGTCTGCATCCTGAGCTGCTCCTGCACCGCCCTCCATCGGGGTGAGATCTGCTGCAGTCCTGCTCTCCGCCTTTTGCTGCTGCTGTTGCTTAAGCGGAGCGCTGCAGAAAGCCAAACGCTGCTGGCATGTTGCTTCTCTCTGCTGGCTGAGGAGATGTGTCCGTGCACGCGTGGGTGTTTGAGGCCGTGCACGTCTGCAGTGTTTACAGCTGTGAACAGGAAAAGCAAAGAGGCCACAGAAGCTAATGCTCATTATGTGCTGCTGCTGCTGCTGCTGCTGCTGCTGCTGCTGCTGCGTCTTTGTGTGTCTTGCTTCCATATGTAATGTTATGGTTGATGATTTACTGACAAAACGCCCTCAGTTCTACGTTCACCACAGCAGACTTCCAGTAAGCGGCTTCTGAGATCACTGCATGCAGAGATTCATGAATCGACGGAGGATTTAATCTGTAATCTGGACACATCTGCAGTTTATTCTGACTCTGCACAAACTGAACCTTTAAGAAAATAAAAAGACTTGTTTTATATGGAGCTAAATTGGAGCCAATATTATTTGAAACCAAATAAAGCAAATTGAAAAAATAAAAGTCAAATTCTGTTGTTCTAAAGTAAACTTGATCAATTTTAGCTTCAAATTTTCACTTTTTTAGGTTTCAAAATTTCAATTTCAATTTTTTTTTTCACTTTCAAATCTTTTTTTGTCTTCAAGTCAGAAAATTTCAAAATCCAAAATGAAAGAAAAGAGTTGAAATTGAAAAAAAGTTTTGAAAATGACATTTTGATTTTTGAAACTTAAAAAAAAAACAGAACATTTGAAGCTAAAAATAAGTTAAATTTAGAATAGCAAAATGTTTCCGACCTTTTAAATTTTTTGTTTTTTGGCCAAAGACCAAACCAATATTTTTTTAAAAATTGTTCGATTTGGGTTTCAAGTATTATTGGCCCCAATTTTAGTTTCAGGAAAAGTGGTCTTGCAAGAATAATATCTCTATTGAGACAGTTTTCAACAGAAAAATGCTCTTATCACAGACCCACTCTGATGAAATCTGTGTTTTGGGTTTTCTGATGATGGAGGAAACAAAGAAAATTAACCTCCAAGTTGCCTTTCTGAGTATTTCTGTAATTAGATCCAGTCAGGATTGGATGATGTTTCAAAAGCGAGTGGTGAGATAGAAAATAGGCTGGGCGGGGCCTCAAGCTGCCGGCTCCGCCCCATTCTGATACATCCACAAACAGATGCATGAACGTCTTTGTTTTCCTGGTCTGAGCTGGAATCTGGATCAGAACCAGACGGCTGGATAGAAACGATGTTGCTGCCATTTTTGTCGCTCCGCTAATGTTGGGTCGGGGATGTGAGGGCTGTAAGCTAGCGGGAGAGGGTATAACCTGAAGGATGATGGGAAATGAAGGCAGGTTTATTCCATGCCAGGAGTCCACAACTCAAAGGTGGATTTCTACTGAACTCATGCTGCTCTGCAGAAACTATGTCCTCGAAAATGACAGATTTTTGAAAACGTCATCAGAATTTACTGGAAATGTTTTAAAAAAAAAACATTAAAAGATGATTAAAGTGAGATTTAAGAGGAACATTTCAAAGGTCATTAATGGACTTTTTTTGTTTTTAAAATGCTCTCATAGTTGGTCTTAAACATGTTTGTGCTAACCGAAACAAAGAAAGAAAGAGGTCAAATGTAGTTTTAGAACGAGGAGATTCCAGATGGAGTCCAGCATTCAGTGTAGTTTGAATTCTGATTTTCCAAAATTTCTCCAAAACAATAAAAAACGACATATTTTGGAGGAAAAAGACAAAAAGAGGAAAGATCAAATAAATATAACATCAAAATTCATCTCCATAAAATCTGTTTTTTCCTTTTCTTTGTCCAGAAAACGTCATTATGATAAAATACCTCTGGGAATGCTTTGAAAATAGATAAAAGATGATCAGAGTGGGACTTTTTCAGTAGAAAAATAATCTGTGTTTTCACTCTGGAAGTTGATAAATTGAACTCAGTATTGAACGAAAGGCTCCAATCATGAGACATCTGAGATCTGACTGTGGAGGACTGATGTCAAACTGAATGGATGTACTGTGTCATTACTATAGAAATACTAAATAGAAACTGATAACAGATACTCTCTCCTCCGTTTTAAGCTACATTGTTCTTGAATATTTCACTTTCTTGTATTTGTTTATTTGTATTTCTTTATGTACATTTTGCATGAACGAATGTCTTATTTAAGGGTATATCTTATTTCTTTTCTTCTCTTCATATTTCATTTGTGAAATCCTGTCTTATAAAATGTAACATAATCTAATGTTTTCTGAAAACTTAATAAAAAATAAGTAAAAAGAAAACAAAAATCTGTTTAAGAAATCGCCCCACTGACTAGAATTTTTTTCTTAAAATAATATTTCTTGGTCTGACCATTTTTCTACGTTGGACAGATTTATTCACTTATTTAAATCATTTTTTTTTAACCTGAAAATTTTAAAATCGTAATAGAAAGAAAAAATTTGAAAGTTTTGAAAAAAAAATATATATTTTTTTCTCAAATCTGACTGTTTTTGTCTCATGTCCATGTGGTCTGTTTCAAACTACAGACGGGTTCTGTGGTGTTAACAGCTCCGGGTTCTTCCTCCATGTGTCCCTCTCAGGCGGACTCTCCCGTTGACTTGGACCATGAGCAATGACTCCACCGTCTGGAACGTCGTACCAGAAAACTCCACGGTGAGTCTGCTGCATTCCTGCCGTTCCACGTGCGGCGACAGCAGCTCGCCACCAGACCGCCACCAGACCTCGTCTTCTCTCGTGTGTTTTGGTCCTCTGACCACTAATGGAGAACATCCTGACCTGGACCTGAAATAATCCAATATCTGATCTAATTTGGACCTTAATTTCCCCAAACAGAGACGTTTCAGTAGAACTCCTCCCTCAGATCCAGAAAATAATCCAAGTATAGTTTAGACGATATCAAAGCATTTTAACTTTGTTTTACTGTAAAAAATACATTTTTCAGCAGGAATCTTTTCCTGTTATGCTCCGTAGAGGACATTTCTGAACCTGAACTTCTGCCACCCACTGCATGAAACTGAATGAACTCCTGGTGACTCAAGACGACATTTGGGGCTTTCCAATAATACTAAAGGTGAAAGGGTGGAACTTCAGGAATTCTAGTTTATGGTAAATAAAAAAAAAAATCTAACTGGACAAACTTTTTTTTTCTAATTCTGGGGTTAAACAGAACTGAAACTGATTTAAGGAAACAAACCAAAAGTTGCATTACCAGCGATAATGCTCGTGTGAATGCTTTTTGCTGGAAGTAGTCGCTGGAGATAATGAAGCTTTTTTGCTAAAAATGGTGACGGGATTTACTTGAATTGCTGAAGGGATTTGCTGAAAATGCAAAGTGTTAAATTTAAACTTTAACATTGCAAAATGTTTAAGTTGAAATTAAATTAGCCTCCGAAAACTACAGTAGACACAGATTAGCCAAAAACATTAGCATCTTGCTTAAATATTAGCTAAACTCCAAATTAGCATAAAACCCCCAGTAGATCCCAAAATAGCTTAAAAAAGCTAGCTCATTGCTTAAATACTAGCTTAACTCCAAAAGAGCCTAAAGTTCCTCAGTAAACTAAATTAGCCAAAAACGTTAGCATGTTGCTAAAAGCTAAACTCGAAATTAGCATCTAAAAACCACAGTAACAAATTAGCCTAAAACATTAGCATGTTGCTAAAGTAGAAGCTAAACTCTAATTTTTTTAAACTTACTCTAAAAGATGAAAACATCCATGAATCTATTTAAAGACTTGTTGATAATCTACTTAAAATGAAGAAGACTTTCTCATTCATTTCCTATGGGGCATATTTTGGCTCAATATTTCAAAAACTGTAAAGTTTATAAATACCAAATATACAAGCAGTAACGTCCTGAACGAGATGAACGTTTTGATACCAAGATTGATGAAATCTCTGAAAATGTGATTGACTTTTTACATGCTGAAAAACGTATGGAAAGGAGAAGAACCACTATAGTGTGATATAGTGTGATATAGTGTGACATAGTGTGATATAGTGTGATTGCTGACTGAGCAATCACACTATATCACACTATAGTGTGATATAGTGTGACATAGTGTGATTGCTGACTGAGCAATCACACTATGTCACACTCATCAGTCTTAACATTTCAAAACAAGACATTGTTACTGAAACATTTTTTTGAAAACTTGAAACAAATGTTGAAAATTTGAAAAAAAAATGTAATACTTGATTTAAAAAAAACAAACTATATGTAAACATTTGTAATTGTAAAATAATATATCCATTAGTAACAGCTCTTGTTTTGAATTTTCAACTTTATTTTTTTGCTTTTCTGAATCTTAACTTTCAGTCCTCAGTTTACAGTTTCTGATTTTTGAGTTTTCGCTGCTACGCTGAGCCTTACATTACAACATTTTCAATTTCCAAAACATCTTTTTATTTGTTTTAATTTTACAATGACTTCTTTCAAATGTTCACATTTTTTTCAGTTGCCATGTCTATTTTTTAAGTTTTCAATCAGCTTTTTGGTTCACTTTAAGCTGATCCTGATTTGAACCTGAATGTCATCAAACCGGACATCCAGCTGAATAAAAACATGGAAAACTCTCACGTTTCCAGAGCTAAATTCACCAGTCACTGATTTATTGTCCAAACACAAATCTAGTTGATGTCTGTAAATGTTTCCTGTTTTCTCGGCATCAGGACATTCCCTTCCAGGCTGAGGAGCATCGGGATGGCTACCTGCTCCTCCTGGTGATCCTCTCCGTCTTCCTGGTGGGAACGCTGGTCATCGTCTCCTTCCTCGTTCTCGCCTGCCGTCACCGCAGCCACGGAGGCTGCAGCAGGTCAGATCCCCGTCCTGTAGAGAGCACGTGTTAGTCACGGCCCGGGGGCCGGATCCGGCCCTCGGGTAATTCTATTTTATTATTAATGACCCGATGTTATCTTGAGCTCATTTCTAACTTGTATCATTCTGACAAAATATATTTTTATGGAGAGTAAAATATTAAAGTTATTTAAGGTTTGAGTTGATTTATTCTGGAATAATATTCCTGACTTTTATTATTCATAATAATGTTAAAAAGTTACAGTTTTAAAGTTTTAACAATTGTCATTCTGCAGCTTTTTGGACTATTTTGGTATTTACTACGATTTTTTAGGCTATTTTGGAGTTTAGCTAATATTTTAGCTACATGCTAGCTGTTTTGGCAAATTTAAGCTTTTGTTTTTTTTAGTTTTTTAGGCTAATTTGGCATTAGCTAATATTTTATCTTGCTATCAGCTTCTGTGTTTTTATCTATCAATTTCTGCACCTTCAGCTGCCAAATTCAGCTTCCAGCATTCACATAATGCTATCTATCTAGTTCATAATTACGTTATGAAGTTCCAGTTTTAAAGTTTTAAAATGTAGTTTTAGTGTTCAGTAAATGTCTCTCCTGTGTGACCCAAGTTGTGTTTGGGTTTTGGGCCCTTGTGTGGTCGAGTCCGTCGAGGATGCAGCGTCGTCTTCTGAGGATGCTGACTCTTCATGAGAGCAGAAGCTGAAATAAGAGGAGCGCCGTGTTTCAGGATAAAGCCGTAAAGCGACAGATGCTTCAGGGATGCTGATTAAACGGTTGAATGAGTGTTTCTGAGCTCGGTGGATAAGGTTTTATTTGCTGATGTTTGTGCATAAATAAAAGATGACGGTGGGATTCCATCAACATGAAGATGTGTCGGAACAACTGTTACTCTTCAGGGAAGTGCAGCACGTCCAGGCAGGACTCCTCACGTGTTTTAGGCTTTAAAACCAGCATATGGGAAAGTCTCCTAACATCCTCCGAGGTTTCTGTCTGAGAGCATCTGGATGCAGAGTAAACCGCCGGGCCTGAAAACCAGAACCGGCCAGACTGGTGCAAATGAGTGTAATGAGATTTCAAAGCAGCCATCCGCCGTGATTAATGTTGCGTCTCGGCTCAGCCGCCGTGGAAACACACAAACCTGCATGTGTGAAATACGAGTCACAGAGGAAATAAAAAACAAGACAAGCACAGATCTGGGAGGATGGAGACGTCCCTGCAGTCGGATCAAGCAGCAGAACAGCCGACGGAAAGCGTCGCCCTTCTGCTGCCTCATTCAGAACCAGTGGATGATTGTTGATTAGGTCTGGACCATGTTCATTCACTGTTGATCTCTTCCTCATAACTGAAGCTTTAACTTCTCAGAAGCAGATTCCTCCTGACTGAACATGAACACGACGTTCTGCATCCCAGATGAAGGACTGAACTCAAGGTTTTTGTTTGTCCTGCAGGTCCAGCGATGACCCGGAGAAAACCGCCGCCTACACAGAGTCTCAGCCCACCCACGGTGAGTTCAGGAAGAGAGCATGCTCAGAAAATGGAGGAAGATAGTCTGGATCTGACAGAACGAGACGAGGAGGACGTCCAGCCTTCCTTTGACACGCCGGTGTAGATGGTTTTCCTGCTGCACTTCATTATTCTAAAGCTTTATTATCTTTGCTCAAACAGAAGCTGCCGTTCCTCTGCCCTCATGCTTTCCCTTCTGTGTAGAGATCACCATCCAGGTGGACGAGTCCGACTGCCTGTCCATGGTCAGCTCTCATGACCAAGAGACGGAGCGCTTCCTGTCCACGGGCCCCACCGGCCGCCGCGTCTCCTTCAACGAGGCGGCGCTCTTTGATCACGGCAAGAAGGCGCAGGAGAAAGGCCGCAGGTCAGCCCGACAGGCCCCGCCCCGAACGGTCTTCCTCTTTCCATTGGACGCTCCAGTTGTCACTAAATGCTTTAACAGATGGAAGGATGTAAACATTTCAGCACCAGAATGTTTTATGGGTCATTTCAGGGAAAAAGGTTATTTACTGAATAACGTTTGAATAACGTTTCCTCCTACGTTTATGAACTAAAACTGAAAACATCCAGCGTCTGTTCTCAAAGAGTCTTCATTATATAAAGACGCTTCATGCGGTTCTCTTCATGCGGTTCTCTTCATGCGGTTCTCTTCATGCGGTTCTCTTCATGCGGTTCTCTTAACGCGGTTCTCTTAACGCGGTTCTCTTAACGCGGTTCTCTTCATGCGGTTCTCTTAACGCGGATCTCTTAACGCGGTTCTCCTCTTGCGGTCCTCAGGTACACTCTGACAGAAGGCGACTTCCACCACCTGAAGAACGCTCGCCTCACAAACCTCCACATCCCTCCTCCGGCTCTCAAGATCGTCACCATCCACGAGTGTGACTCTGCAGAAAACACCATCACCATGACGACCCGCCCTGCTGCCAAGTCGGCGCTCTCCATCTTCCAGGTGAGAAACTCATTTCTATTGGTGCAGAACTGGCATGTCCAAAGTCCGGCCGATTTCCAGGAGTCTGCGGGCTCCAGTCAGAAACAAAATGAGGGCTGGGTTAAAAAAATCGATTTGAATCGATTTAAGCTTATAGATCAATAATCGATTCACAAAAGATATAAATCAATTTAGAACATAAAGCTAAAGTCTGCTAGCTTGATGCTAACGTTCAATACAGTTTCCCATAGGACGGCTAATGCTAACACTCAATCAACCAAAAAATACATTGTTGACTAAATGAACATTTTTATTTACTTACAGGCATTCATTTTCCTTTTAAGGAAATATTTTTAAAGTAACTATTTGTGGTCCCCTCATACTGTTGTCTTCTTCTTGAATTAAGTGTACTTCTACAGCGTGATCACCACCTAGTGGTCAAACTGAAACGTCCTCCAGGAGAAGCAGAACAATGTTTACATGTTAATGATCTGAACATTTTAGT
>NC_050515.1:226830-243106 GCF_002922805.2 Oryzias melastigma | reverse complement strand
AGCACTTTCTGCTGCTGTAAACTCACCAGAACAACTATTTCTGAAGAAGAACATTATTTATTTCTCTCTTCACATGATTTCAATGTAGAAGTTTACTGTGAATAATATTGAACATTTAATTTAGAATCAGATTCAGTGTTTTTATAAAAGTTTTTTCATGATTTTTTCTTTGTTTTATTCCTTAAATCAGACATTCTTTCGTCATAAAGAGGTTCAGTTTGGCATGTCAGTGAATCTGCTGAATCTTGTTCCAGACTTTTCCTTCCTCAGCTCTATTCCCATGCATGAAAACTTGGAGTCATAGAACTCCAACCGAACACAAACTGGAATGATTCATTTCTCCGTCATGATCCGTTGTTGCTTCTGTGAATGAAGAGAACCTCATCCATGAATACGGAAGCTTGAAGTTCACATATACATCCGTTTACGTGGACGGGCGTTTCTGAGGGCGGTTGAACGTATCTTCAGAGTTCTGTTGGGTTAGACCCACCAAGTCGCTGACAGGAGTTCAGGTCTCTGACTGCTGACGTCTCAGCTCCCAGCATTGCTTTGAAATGAGTCTGAAATGTTTGTTCTCTGCTGAGGAGAGAAGAGCTGAGCTCAGTTCTTCTGACTCCAGAGTTCTGACTGAGCCGCAGCTTCCAGCAGTCCGTCATTCGGAGCGACAGAAGGCCGTTGGTCGTCTGTCCAGCAGGAGATGAAAGCAGAAATCTGCTCCTTGGAGTTTCTCTGTTTGACTGAGATGGTAAAAGTCCCAACAGTGAGGTTGTCTCTCTGCTTCCCTGCAGCCCATGCTGTGCCCCCTACCCCAAACCGCTCTGACCGGCCTGAGCGGCAGTCCCGGTCGGGCTCTGCCTGGAGATGCTCTTAACTCCATGATGGACACCAGCTTCTGTGAGGGCTCTCCGGCGTCAGGCGCCAAGGAGGCGGCGGTCAGCTCTGTGCGTAACCTTTACTGACCTCAGACAGAAGAATATGAGAGAATCCTGTGAAACATTCATGCTGGACGTGGCTTCTGCTGTCATTCATTGATCATTTATGGATCATTACCCGATAGTTCAACCCCTCAGAGGGGGTCCTCACACCCACCAGTCATCCCGATCACCAGCTCGCTCTTTGACCAGTTAGAGCGGCGTGGACGTGTGAGCGTTGAGCGTTCAGCCTGTCGCAGCAGGTTTCCTGCGCTCCTCTGAAGGCTTCCTGTCTGACTGTGTCTGGCTTTGCTCAGGGTGAGGTGATGGCCGCCGGGGGCCGAGGCGGCGGCGCCGGAGCGGGGACCGTGGTGGGGAACGGAGCGTCTCCTGCAGCCAGCGGCGGCGCAGACAGCCCCAGGCCTGTGCTGCAGCTCCTCAGCAAACTGCGGCGTCATGCCAGTCTGGAGGGGGCCAGCCCGTACTTCAAGATCAAGAAATGGAAGCTGGACAGCAGCCAGAGGGCCTCCAGTCTGGACACCAGAGGTAACGCTGTGAGGGCTCAGTCAATCAGGTGACCCTCAGGAAATATCAGGTCATAGACGCTCAGCGAACCGCAGAAAATGTTCCAGCACATTTAAGTGAACATCTCTGTTCTGGAGACTGAACGAGGATCCCGTTAGTGCTGTCTACATGACGGCGTTTGTGCGGTCAGTAAGGAGCCAGTACTCACACCTTACTAACGACTACAGTGTTAGACACCATCATAACTTCCATAATCCTTACGAATACTTCATGATGCACTTACCACATGTACCACAATGATACGTTCCATTTTCACAGACTCGGAAAACCCAAAAACCTACAGCACTCGAATGGCCAACCCCCACCTGTACAGGTGCATCATGTGACCAAGGCTTTAAAGTCTCCCTCTGATGAAAATCCTGTTTTAGAGTTTTTAACATGTCTGTGTGTCATTTTTCTTCTGAAAGAGAACAAATGTGATCAGAAATCATTTCTGAGTATTTCTCCTTTCAAATCAATCAAACTGTCTTGGACAGACTCTGTCTGAATGAATGATCTTCTTTCCATCAACAGCTCTGCTGCACATGCACTAAACCCTCATCTGTTCCTAGTGTCTAGTTCAGGTTCTGGAGAAGAGAAGATGGTATCTTCACATTGACTGCAGTCAAATGAGCCGCCGTTCACATTTCTGTGGTCAAATCAGCATCACTGGATTTTTGGTGTGAGTTTCATCCAATACTTACGGTAGCAGGACTGAGAACGCTGGAAAATCTCCACCAGACTCCACGGAGCTTCTTGATGTGACCACGGAAATGTGAACGGCGGCTCATTTGACCGCAGTTGGAAAGGATTGGAAATCAAGGAGGGGAGGAGCTTCAAAAGCCACGCCCCCTCAGAGGAGATTTTGTAAACGGAGGCTGCAGATCAACATGAAAAATGGCTTTTTAAGACATTTAAGACACACTTCATAATCATCATTAAAACACTACTGAGAATGTTTAAAAAAAAAAAAAGTCAAGGAGGGACTTAAAGTGAATTTATGTTTTAATTTTATTCTAAAACCAGAAGTGATTGTGCAGAAGAGATTTTTATCTTTGCTCTTTCGTGCCAAACCGATGGTTAAACACAAAGCTCCAGAAGCCGACCGCAGTCCTTCTCTCTGCGTAGCGGGACAAACGCATAAGCAGACGGTTAAATCATGCAGATTTGGTCGTTGTAATCTGATTTAAGCCCAAACGAGTTTTCCCTGCTGCTCCTCAGCATCCCGGACTCTCACTCCTCCCTGACCTCCTGCCTGCAGCCCCAGCAGGAAACCAAAGCAGACATGCCTTCCTCTGCAGAAATGCTAACAGCAGCTCTCTCGTCCCGCTGTCTCACTACTGCTCTTGTCTTCACGTGTGGCGTGAGCCAGGCTCCCCGAAGAGGAGGCACTTTCAGCGCCAGCGAGCCGCCAGCGAGAGCATGGACCACGACGACCACGAAGCCCACCGCATCGACCTCATCCAGTACATCGCCCACACCAAGGAGGCCTCCTTCCTTCCACGCCAGCCCAGCCCCCGCCTCCTCCCGCCTCCGTCCACACCGCCCCCTTCCCTTGGCAGGTATCTTTAATTCCCTTGCCATTCATCCTGTCCACTGCTTTGCTCATTTGCACTCATTTTCCTGCAGATAAAGGCAGCAAGAAGAAACTGTGAGGCTTTGATGCTTCTGTATGTCCTGAAACTTCCCACAAAAAATCAATTAAATCAGAATATATCGGCCACCAATTAAATACTACATCACAATCTGACATTAACTCTGTTTAAGTTGAAGTCTGGATCCTTAGAAACACTTTCAAAATGTCTTCAAGTCAAAATCCTGACAAGATTTGAAGTTGACTTTCCCTGCAGCAGAGGACGGTCCTCTTTCTAACTGAACGTTCTCTGAGTCTCTTCATTTGAAGCTCTTCAGAACTAAAATTACTGAGGAGGAAAGCAAAGTTTCCCTTTGGTCGGACTTCATTCTGATCAGTGTCCTCTCGAGGAGCACTTCAGAGCATGGCGTTATTTCAGGCTCTGCAGGAGCTCCAGAGCGCAGAGGAAGATCTTCAGGTCTGGTTGCAGCAGAGAAAGCCGTGCAGCTTCATGTGTTCAGCAGCTTCACTCACAGAGGAGGACCTCTCAAAGCAGACATCAGCAGCCGCGCTGAAGGGCTGGTTTGACACCACGGTTCATTTTCACCAAAAGATTCCAAATGTGTTTCCACACATCAGGTTATTGTGGTTTCTATGCATCTCATCAGAAAAGATGTAGAGAGGATGAAGATGAAGGTGTGAGGGTGAATGCTGTTAGGGGGTATCACCCCCCAGGGAGGATGTGATCTGGAGGAGAAATTCTGGAGGAAGATCCATGAGGGAAAACTCTTAGAAGATCCCACTTGGAGATCCCACGTGGAGATCAATGATGAGATCCCAAGAGGAGATCCCTTATAAGATCCCATGAGAACACTGATGAGATCCCACCAGGAGATCCCACGTGGAGATCAATGATGAGATCCCAAGAGGAGATCCCTTAGGAGATCCCACGAGGAGATCCCATGAGAACACTGATGAGATCCCACGAGGAGATCCCACGTGGAGATCAATGATGAAATCCAATGATGAGATCCCAAGAGGAGATCCCTTATGAGATCCCACGAGGAGATCACTGATGAGATCCCACGAGGTGATCCCTTATGAGATCCCACGAGGTGATCCCATGAGGAGATCACTGATGAGATCCCATGAGGAGATCCCACGAGGAGATCACTGATGAGATCCCACAAGGTGATCCCACGAGGAGATCAATGATGAAATCCAATGATGAGATCCCAAGAGGAGATCCCTTATGAGATCCCACGACGAGATCACTGATGAGATCCCACGAGGTCATCCCTTATGAGATCCCACAGGGTGATCCCATGAGGAGATCACTGATGAGATCCCACGAGGAGATCCCAAGAGGAGATCATTGAGGAGATCCCACGAGGAGATCACTGATGAGATCCCATGAAGTGATCCCTGATGAGATCCCACGAGGTGATCCCTGATGAGATCCCACGAGGAGATCCCTGATGAGATCCCACGAGGAGATCACTGAGGAGATCCCACAAGGAGATCATTGAGGAGATCCCACGAGGAGATCACTGATGAGATCCCATGAAGTGATCCCTGATGAGATCCCACGTGGTGATCCCACGAGGAGGTCCCATGAGGTGATCCCTGGTATCTCTAGAGGGGAGAGACTGGTGATTAGAGTAGATTTTAAGGGACATGTTGGTGAAGGGAACAGAGGTGAGAAGGAGTTTGGTGTTCAGGACAGGAATGGAGGACAGATGGTGGTGGTCTGTGATAAATAACAGGAAATGAAAGAATCTTTGGAAGATCAGAAGGTTCTTCCAGATGACTGGACAGCTCCAGCTAAATGGATCAGGGAAACAGAAAGGAGGGAACTTGGAGAGCAGTTTAGAAGATCTGGTGATGGAATGAGGAAGCTTCAGAGAAGGTTGGACACCGAGAGGAAAGTAGAACAAGGAGATGCAGGTGGAGGTGACAAAGGCACAAAAAGGGTGAATGACAACTCCAACCGTCTTCATGTCCTCCTCTCCACCCATGCACCTCCTCTTTGGTCTTTCTCCTGGTATCTCCATCCTCAGCATCATCACTCTTCCTCCTCTGGCCGTGTCCAAACATCTCCATCCGCTTCCCTGCGTTTATCTCCATCACATCTATGATCTGTTCCTCTGATAGTAAAGTGGCGTGTCATCGTAGACTCCAAAAAAACTTGACCTCGGCCAGCTCAATCGGTCATTCCAGAAAACTTGTTGGGTTTCTGATGTCAGAGATTACAATCCAGAGTGAAATAACCTACAAATCCAACCCGTAATCTCCCAGTTTCAGGTGGTCACTCTACCAAATGACCTTTCAGAACATTAAGATACTTGGGTCGTCAGAAAGTTCTGATTTGGTCTGGTCATCACACATGGCGCCGCCTGCTTGCTCTTCCTGGCTCCACTCTTTTAGAAAGTCAGAAGTAGGAGTGGAAGGAGGTCAGTGTACTCCTCTCGGCTGCAGGAGTCATCAGATCCCACACCTACAGCTCCCATACCGAGTTCCTAAAACACCTTAAGTTGCAGAGCTGAACAGGATAAACATTTATTAAACACTCTGAAACTACATTATTATAACTTTAAAACAGTAACTTTTTAACATAATTATGAACTAGATATATAACATTACCTGAGAAAATGTTAGTGTGAATGCTGGAAGCTGAATTTGGCTGCTGAAGATGCGGAAATTGGTAGATAAAAACGCAGAGGTTGATAGCAGCTAAAATATTAGCTAAATGCCAAATTAGCCTAACAAACTAAAAAAAACTAGGTTGGTCAAAACAGCTAGCATGAAATAGCCTAAAAAAATCTCAGTAAATCCCCAAATAGTCCAAAAAACTATCAGAATGCCAATTTTTAAAACTTTAAAACTGTAACTTTTTAACATAATTATGAATAATAAAAAGGCAGGAATATTATTCCAGAATAAATCAACTTAAACCTTAAATAACTTTCAATATTTTACTCTCTATAAAAATATATTTTGTCAAAATTATACAAGTTAGAAATGAGAACAAGATAACATCGGGTCATTAATAACAATAAAATAAATGACCTGGAGGGCCGGATCCGGCCCCCGGGCCGTGACTTTGACTTGTGCTTTTGAGGAAGAAATGTCAGAATCTGTGACTGACAAACACTTTCTTGCTTTTCTGTGAATCTTCTGAAGGAATCCTTCCTCCTCAGTCGTCGTCTGGTGATGCAGAATTCTAAGTCAGCAGCATGAATGTTGCAGAAAAAACAAACTTCATTGTTTATTTATTTCCCAATGTTGCATAAACAAAGTCTCGATTTCCCGTCGTTATTTGTTGATATTTGGTCAGTAAGACAAAATCCTTCAGTAGGGATTTGATGAACTCTCTCCTTTGTTTTCCTCCTCTCACACGGCTTTGAGGGACATAAACCGCAGCGACCATCGCATCATAGAAGTGAAACTGTTGCATCTGGAATCCTCTGAACGCTCTGACACTTGTGTCGTTTCTCTCCTGTTTTACATCTTCTCTCATCCCTCCATCTCTGTGTGCATACAGGGTAGAGGTGGAGGCGGAGCCTGGCTGCAGCCACAGTGGACCTGGGGAGGTTGGCCTGTCCCTCGATCCCCACGACATGCCCTCTGTGGTGAGGAGGGGACGTGCCAGCTCCCCCAACGGCCCGCCCACACAGGACCCGCAGTCGCTTTACCGAGACATCTGGACGCTACGCGCCTCGCTCGAGCAGTACGCCGCCTCCGACCAGAGCAGCAACAACGACCGCAGCTCCGTCTGCAGCGACGCCGACAGCGTCTGCTCGCGAGAGCGCCTCCTGAGCGTCTCATCCCAGGATTTGGGGGATGAGGCGGAGATGGAGGATGACGGCGTCACGAGTGTTAAGGACAAGTCTGAGGCGCAGAAGTCAACCAGGAGCAAACAGGGCGGCGTGGAGTCGGAGCGCGGCGGAGGGGAAGCAGAGTCCGGGACTCGTAAACTGCTGCAGATGGACAGCGGTTACGCATCCATAGAGGCGCCGCCGCGAGGTCCGGACGACCTGCGACTCTTCGGAAGCAGCAGCGTCACGGGGAGTCCCAAAGACCGGACGGCCCACGAGAAACGCCACCATTTCACCAACGCGGGGCGAACAGGAACAATCGGGGAGAGTTTTGAGCTCCACCTCTTTGAGGAGGAGCCTGAAGACGACCTGCTGCTCGGCGCCGCTAATAGAGACGCCGATTCTCTGAGCTGGCTCACATACGGGCAGATGATCACGCCTCGAGACGCCGCGGAGCCTCCAGCGCAGACGCTGACCCTCCATCAGCGGGACTACAGCATCGACGAGAAGACGGACGCCCTCTTCCACGAGTTCCTGCGCCACGACCCCCAGTTTGACCAGCAGGAGTCTCCTAGAAAGTACCGCTCTCGAATCCATCTGCGTAAGCAGTGGCAGCGGCATAAACAGTGGAGCGACCCTGGCGTCCGGCACTTCCAGTCCTCCTTTGAGAGGCACCGGACCCCGCTGCGGCGAGGGGAAAGCGTGAACTACCCGCTGGAGAGCAGCTACCACAGCACGCTGCCTCGCATCGTCAGCGCTCCCGACGAGGAGGCCGGAGATGGCGCCGGCTGCTCGCCCGAAGCTCCAAAAGGAAAGACGCAGAATCCCATCACACGCTCTGAGGTCCACACGCCCTCTTCTCCTCTGACGCATCCCCCCATCTCTGAGAAAGGACCTCAAGGTGACTCTCAGGAGGACGGCAAACGATCTGGACAGCTGCCGGAGACCCCAGAAGAATGCTCACCTCAGCTGCCGGACGCCGTGGGCTTTGGTCCACAAACTGTAACAGCAGAGCTGACGGACAAGCTGACGGCTAACCTGAGCGAGACGCTGTTCAGAAGTCCTCACAGAACCAAGGACGCCACCGCCGCCGCCGAGTGTGTAACACTGAAAGCCGCACATGCCTCTCCAGACCACAGCCCAGTGTAGCAGGGCTTCATCCATCCTCCTCCAGCGCCGTTTCCCCCAACTCGCTTTGTTCAGCTTTAGATGTGACGTCCAAACATTCAAACGTGCAAACAGGTTCTAGTTTCACAGTCCAGGTGGAACGTCCTGATGGTATGAGGTGTTCTCGTTCCTGCAGCTGCTGATGGTTCAGATGGTCTTTTGAAGGTGCATTCACACCGACGGGACTCGTGCGGCGGCGGCGACTAGTTTCAATGTCAGGTCAATGTTACAGAGGCGACGCGAGGAGATCTGAAGTCCCGCGGTGCGATTTGAGCGACGCCGCGGCGTGAAAGCCTGCCAGCAGCTCCATTTGAGCGACGAGGTGCAAATCGGGCGGCGCGGACAAAATGTAAATACCTGAAGTTTGATGGATCACGTCACATCCGCCAGTCAGGAGCGTGACGGTTTCAGGGACTCGATAAGCAGGTAGAATACTAGAGCTGGATTGATACAATCGATGGATCGATTTAACAGATCAATAATCGATTCATAACAATATAAATCGGTTTAGCACATGAAGCTAAAGACACTAGCTTGATGCTAACGTATAATGGGATTTCCCATAGGACAGCTAATGCTAACGCTTGGTCGACCTAAACACACATTTTGACTAAATAAACATCTTTATGTGAATTTTCCAAACTCTTTTAAAGAAATACTTCTTAAAGTAACCATTTATGGTCTAAAACATATTTTTTTCCCTCATTCTTCTTCTTCTGGAATAAGGTGTAATGCTATAGCTTGATCACCACCTAGTGGCCAAACTGAAACGTCCTCCAGGAGAAGCAGAACAATGTTTACGATCTTAATGATCCAGACATTAAACAAAATGTATTTATTTTTTTTTCCCCCTCAGGTTAATACGAGACAGAGAGCCTTCAAGCTCAGCCACAGAGACACAGAAACACCCTGGAAGCGGCTGTCATACAGACACAGCCCCTTATACCGGGACAAAGTTTAATAATAATCATATCACATCAGACATGGAGACATGATTACTGATGTTTTTGTAGAACTCTTTACTATCAATAAACTTGATTTGTTTTTTAACATTCTAAGTGAGATATCCAGACACCGTTCCTTATAGCTATCATCCTAAATGTATTAGCTGGTAGCTCCTCCCACTAGTGGCCGTGGCGTCAAACTCAGGAACACATTTTTTGACAGGCGATGAGCAGGGAATTTGTGGCTCGAATGGCGTTCGGTGTGAATGCACCTTTACAGAACCCTGTTGTGCTGTGGAGGAAGAAATCCCAGAGGAAACGAAGTTTGTCTGAAGGCGTCTGAGCTCAGCCAGATGCAAACGTGTGAGCGCCAAACCGAACGGTGATATAACCAGAGAACAAAGGAAAAAATGGTGTGTTTCTGTTTTCATCAAACCAGAACCTGAAACCTGAGGAGAAATGAAACGTAACACCGCTTCACACAGACCGATCCGACACCTTAGAGCTTCGATGTTCGTTCTCGTCTCCACTGACACTTTCTATCACCTCGGTTAATGACAATCACTGACGGAGCGACATTCTTCCAGCAGAGTCACAGGAAAGAGGAGCTGTGACTGAATGAAGAGACCCCCCCCCAAAAAAAAATAAAAAATAAAAAATACAAAATCCTGATAGAGAGGGAGGATAGAGAACAAAGAAAATCCCAACATTTGTGGAAAATAAAATCCCTTCTTAGGTTTCATAATTCTGTGATAACCCGCTGGATTTTTGTCAGTCAGCCTCCATCTTTAGAGACCCCCCCGTGGCCCCCGGGGACTCTCTGATCCGACCCCTTTTTAACGTCTGCAGCTCTTGTTGGTGTCAAACTGTTGCTGTTGGTTTTCTGCTGCAACGAGCTGCATCTCAGGTAGTTTTTACGAGAAGTTTCTGAATAGTTTTATAAATGAGATTCCTGGATGACTCCGCCCACGACTCCGCCCACAAACCACATGTTCTATGGCAGGGGTCTGCAACCTGAGGCTCACACGTGGCTCTTTGGCCCCCCACAGAAGCTCTCTGGCTAATGAAAAATAAAATAGTCGTTTTTAAAGTAAGGGTTGCTAACTTAGCATCGATTTAATTTATTTTAGTTAAGTTTACGGCTGAGGTGAACCTGGAAGATAAACTGTTGTGGTTTTTATGTCCCTGCTG
The DNA here is from genome assembly GCF_002922805.2 of Oryzias melastigma. NCBI lineage: Eukaryota > Metazoa > Chordata > Actinopteri > Beloniformes > Adrianichthyidae > Oryzias > Oryzias melastigma. The sequence goes on along the minus strand of NC_050515.1, from coordinate 232,938 downwards.
ACATCAGTAGATCTTGTTTGCTCTTCATTTCCTCCAGAATACACAGATTACAAATACTAAAAAAGTATACTAAAAAAAAAAAAATCATTTTTGTCTCGTGTTATTTTTAGGAATGCATTTCCTTCACTTGAATGTTCCTGTTTGGGACAGGGAGGCTTTTATTTTGAAAGAAGGTCATATGAGTTTCTGTCAAAAGCAAAAAACAACTTAAAATTCTAGTTTATCTTAACATTTATGTATTAAGTTGTGCCCAAAAATAAATGTAATTCCTATTTATCATAAAAGAAATATCAATGTAGTGATGTAAAAGTACTATCAAATTTCAATAAAGGGCCAAAAAAACAGAAGTTTAGCGGTTCCTATGAGGTCTTGATCAGTACCAAACAGGCTGAAATGGCTCTTCTACCGGCAAAGGTTGCAGACCCCTGTTCTTTGGCTAGTGTTAGCTTTAGCATTAGCAGTCGGCTTCGCTTTAGGACAAAGACTTGATCCTCTGTATCCACCAGATTACAGCATGTTGATCCAAATCAAATCAAACTCTGAATGTTTATACCTCCATGTAGTCTGGCCCCCCTCCCCAATCTTGGATTGCTGTTTTGGCCTCCAGGTCAGCGTGAACGTCATGTGACTGACCACCATCAGTCTCAATGACTTTCTTGAAATGATATTTTCAGAATAACTGATGGCAAAAATCCATAATAAAGTGGTAGATTAACAGATAGTTTTAATAATTGTTGTCAAACACCTCAGTGAGTGAATTTGATCTCCACATTTGACCTCTCTCCTGGGGGAGCGGTGAGCTGCAGACACAGCCGCGCTCAGGAACCATTCTGTAGTTTAATCCGGGGGTTCCCCAAACATCGGCCCGCGGGCCGGATCTGGCCCTCCGCCACCTTTGGCCGAGCCCCCCAAACTGTTTTGGCTAAACGAGATATTTTTCCAGTTTTTTAAGCGAATTTGGCATTTAGCTAATATTTCAGCTACATGCTAGCTGTTTTGGCTAATTAATTTTTCAGTTTTTTAGGCTGTTTTGAAGTCTAGCTAATATTTTAGCTAGCTATTAGTTTCAGCGTTTTCAGCTATCGGCTTCTGTGATTTTAGCTATCAATTTAAACATCTTCAGCTACTAATCTACCACAGGTAATGCTATATATCTAGTTTTTAAATTGTTTTAGTATTATTTTTATGTAAAGATTACAGAAATGAGTCATTTAAAATTTGGCTGTGTGGCTTTCTGGAAAACTGCAAATCTGTACGTTTAGGCTGTGATTGTTGCACTGTTTCTATTGGCCTACAAGCCGCCCCCCATCAGAGAAGAAAACAGTCATGTGGCCCTCACAAGAAAAGTTTGGGGACCCCTGGTTTAACCCCCCCATCAACCCCTTATTGCTGAGTGTCAATCAGGGAGGCACTGGGTCATTTTTAGAGTCTTTGGTATGACTTGTCCTGGATTTGAACTCCAGACCTTCCAATCTCGAAGCAGACACTCTACCACAGGGCCACTGAGCTGGTACAATGTGATTCACTGTGAAACCAGGTGCTACTGGAGGGGTGGAGCGCTACCAAACCCGTTAGCGGCGGGTTCTGTTCTCCTGCGGGTTCATTTAAACCAGTTCAGGTTTGGTTTCATTGGGATCATTTCACCGGATCTAACGGATCCGTGTGGATCCAGCTGGTTCCTACAGAAAGAATCTGATTTCATCTGCAGTAGGAAAAAGGGTTTGATTCCTGAAACTTCTGCGTCAACTTTATGACACTGTTGTTGTAATCTTTTGATGGATATATTTTGGATCTGTGGTTTCATTTAGGGATTTAGAGGCAGAACCTTCACTAACAGATCCGATAATCCAGCTCCAACTCTGCCATCGGGATTTCCAAGTTTGCTAAAAGTTTCTCTATCATAACACACTTGTTTGCTTGTTAGAGAAGAAGCAAACATCCGTTTGTGTTCAGGTTTACATCCACTCTGAAGGTTCTTGAGTTGAACGATTTGAACTTTCTAGATTCTCTATTTCTCCAAGCTGGACACTAAATCCTTTTCTCTGTATTTATTTATCTACTTTGTTTATTTATTTCTATAAATGCATTATTTTGGGGAGCTCCCCTGACATCTGCAGGTGAACTCTCCGTCATGGCGTCCTCGTCGGCTGCAGGCTGACGGTAATGCTGCATTGTTCAGCCGGGCTCTCCGTCTTCCCATTCAGAGTTCTGATGAATATTCATCATGACAACCAAGTCCTCGTGCCCCCCCATCATTGTCTGAGCCTGTCGCCACACAGAGGAAATGAAATGATGCTCCTCCGTCGGGTGGATGATGAGGCTCTTTCCTGCATGCCTAGATTAGATCTGTCTCTTGTGCATGAAAGGATTCTCCTCTTTTGGCAGCAGCTCAGCTTCTCGCCGGGCTGAGATGAAAGGAGCAGAATGTTAATAAAGAGTGGACAGCCTCGTCTGCTTTCATTCACACTTATGTCATTCAGCCGTTATTTGGAGCCACCAAACGGCGCATCAGCAGGAAGGAATGAAACAGCAGACGTTTGATTTCTGAGAATCTGTTCAGGTGGAGGGAAAGGGCCCGTCCGTCTCAGGTACGAGACGCCGGTCAGAGAACCGTCATGCTGACTGAGATGTACAAATAGTGGAGTTTTCTTTGTGTAAAAGCACATCAGGCTTAAACTAAAGGTCTTCGTTTGACTTAGAAACCGTGAAATAAGGACACGTGCCGTACGTCGCTTGCCTTCATGTGTCCAGCCATGCATGGAAACTGCTGTTTTAGTTTACAGATGTAGGAACAAGCTGAGGAGGTCCATAGAATGTGCTCATGTGTTGAAAGCAGAGATCAAAATGTTGGTATGAAAATATTTTTATTGTATTTTATGGATTCCAGTTTTAACTGCTTGAGTGAAGAAACAAAACGAGGAAGTTGAAGTGTCTTAGTACTCTTTACCAATGAAAAGCCTCCTAGTTTCTCTAAGAAAATGTTTTTCTGAGCAACTTGACTTTTGCTGATCCAAATCTTTTGGCCTTAAGGAACCAACGTGTTGAAAAATGTTTAGGCTTGTTTTTCCGTCTGTGAATAAAAGAAGTAAGCACAACCGTCCCGAGTCGACTTTTTCATGAGAACATGGAAGGAGCTCCGTGTTCATTTCTTCACCAGATGAGGACTTGAGTCGCATGACTTGAACTCGAGTCATGACTTTGACTCAACAAAATAAGACTCAGCTGGAACTACATTAACTGTATAAACAAAGAATGAGCTAAAAAGTCCAATAAAAGTCGGTGTTAAGGCATCACCAGCAGTAACTCGTGACTTCACTGTGGACTTGAGCCACTAGACTGAAAAGACTCGCTATTTCCCCAACAGCAACAGATTAAAGCGTGTGTTAATGTAGAGCGCTCTCTCTCCCTTTGAGTATCCATGGATCTGCTTCAACCAATGAAGACGATCGCTCAAACACGGCGCCAGACTGTTTGAGAAAAAGACTCAGAGGTTCACAGTTGGAAGAGAACGGACTCGACAACGTCCAGCTTCATCCAACGCTTGAAGTTCCACAAACAACGGTACGTTCTGCTGGAAAGCTAACACTAGCTTAATGGCTAAGTAACTGTTAGCTGTAGTTGAATCTGTTTCATTACAAACTGGGTTTTGTTACGGAGTTTTAAGTGGGATTGCACGACCACAGTGGGCGGAGTTACACAATTTTCTGATAAGGCAACATTCTAAAGTTTGATTAACAGAACGGTTCCTAAATTCAAGAACTGTCTGTAAATAATACTACTCTGTTGCTGGAATAACCCAAAAGACTTGAAACAGTCAATGGGAGGACTTGGTCTTGATTTGTGACTTGTTAGTTTTGACTTTGGTTTGCCAGTTTTGACGTGGGACTTGTCAGTCTTTATTTGAGTTTTGTTGGTCTTGAGTTGCAACTTGTGACGTGTGACTTGAGGACAAAGACTTGACTCACTTCTGACATGCAAAGCAATGAGTTAGTCCCACCTTGACTTGGTCCTCAAGTACTAGGTCAAGTCACAAATCTTGACTTGGGATTTGTCTGTCTTGGCTGAGACTCACTTGTGACTTGGTCCCACCTCAGCACGCGTTGACGTGGCTCAACTTCAAAGCCTTCTCCATGTTTTCACTTGTTGTCCCAAATGTTGGAGGAACAGGTTCTCTAGTCAGTTTGGTTTCAAGTCCCAAAGAGACGAACTCCAGCGTGTTCTATAGAACACTGACTCAGCTGTTCGGCTGGATTTATTGGTTGATGACGAGCCAATGAAAAGGCCCAGAGACGGTTGCTTTATTGCTTTAATATCACGGTTGTGCAGTTAAAAGAACATCAGCCCAACATTTGTCTGTATAATCAGATCTTCTCTGTCTACAGACGGATAATCTGATTCAATCTTTCCATGAACGAACCGGAGCGTCAGAGACTAATCTGGAAACGACTGGAGGCGAGTCGGAGAGTGAAGCTGCGAGTTTGAGCTCCGGGTTTCTGCAGTGACCTGACAAAATGATGCATCAGAACTGAATCCGTTTAATAGAAAGCCTCGTCCTGCTCTGGGATTGGCTGGCTGCACGGCGAGCCATAAACAACCGCATCCAAGTCTGGGATCCGGCCAAGCCACCAGTCAGATCAAACGTCAGCGTGGAGATGCTGGCGGCTGGGACTGAGGCGACTGCAGGTCAGACCGCCGCTCCGAGACTTGACTGCATCATCGAGAGGAAGTTCATGACTGAGAGAAAACGACGTCGTTCCAGTTTCACCTAAATCCGCTCAAAGATCCACTACGATCAAAACGATGTCTTCAGTGTTTTTAAAATGTTCCTGTAGAATTTTTCTGATGATAATGACGTACAAAATATACAGAACATTACATTAAAAGTTGCATTTCTGATTACTGTGAGTTTAAGTCGCAGGAGCCAAAAAATGCATAATAAAGAAGAAAAAAACATATATAAGTCGCACTTAAAAAAAGAGTCCAACATTTACGAAAGAATTCTCCAAGTCCGACGTAACATTTCATTCAAACTCAACGAGATTTTGCATCAAATTCACGTCCGCCGCGTCTTCTGAAGAAACGTGTTCATAAACTACACACTCCCACTGTGTGTGGAGAAGATTCTCCATGTTTGTTCTGGACGGCGCCTCCTCTTCTTCTTCTTCTGCATTGTTGTCAGCAGCCAATCCTGACACATAGACCTACAGCAGTTGTTAGTGGGTGAATAACAAATGTATGAGTATATTTATGTTTTAGAAAATCACAAATAAGTAACTCCTGAGTAAAAGTTGCACTACTGGACTATCTAGGAAAATAAACACAATTTATAGTCCGGATAATACGGTATTTAAGTATTTAAATTGTTGTGTGTCAGAAGCAGATGTAAAAAAGCCATTCAAAAAAGTTTGTAAAAGTGACCTACAAGTTACTACGACAGGCCAAAAGCTCCAAGCTCCGCCCCATTCTGATGCATCCACCTGCTGACAGGTAGATCCATGAACGTCCTTGTTTTCCTGCTCTGAGCTGGAATCTGGATCAGAACCGCACGACTGGACAGAAATGATGTTTCTGGCCTTCTTTTGTTGCACTGCTGATGTCAGGTTGTGCTGTGGGGGCTGTAAGCTAGTGGGAGAGTTTAAACAGATGATCTGGACTCAAAGAATTGATGTGTCAAACAGACCGGTCAGATTATGAGTGATATTCTGCTTCTACAGACAAAGTAAATGTGAAACATTTTCACTTTTCCTCAAATATTTCTAGTTTTTGGACTCATGATCTGAATTATTCAGACCAGCCCCCCCACCGTGGTCCTCAGGGTTCTCCATTCACTAGACCAGACCTTCTGTCAGACCGGACAACAACGGCGAGTCGAGCTCTCCTGCAGCATCTGAACGTCTAAAACTCCAAAATCCAAAACACACCTGAGGTCGCGGGCCGAACAGGATAAACATTTATTGAACACTCAAGTTTAAAACGTTCAAACCGTAACTTTTTAACATAATTATGAACTAGATATATAGCATTAGATAATGCTAGTGTGAATGCTGGAAGCTGAATTTGACCACTGAAGATGCTGAAATTGATAGCCAGATAAAATATTAGCTGAAT
>NC_050515.1:221137-226132 GCF_002922805.2 Oryzias melastigma | reverse complement strand
AGGGCCGGGTATAGTTACTCTGAGGGCCGGGTATTGTTACTCTGAGGGCCGGGTATAGTTACTCTGAGGGCCGGGTATAGTTACTCTGAGGGCCGAGTATAGTTTCTCTGAGGGCCGGATTCGGCCCCCGGGCCGTGACTTTGACACATGCGGCGTGAGGTCAGTCTGCCGCTCGTGGTCGAACACCTTCCCGCCGTCCGCTTCACCTCAGCTGCCATCATCTTGCTCAGTATTCTGGGTCTGTTTCTGAGAGGACCCCCCCCCTCCACACACACACACCTCCTCAGCACCACCACCTGCTCCCTCCACCCACACATTCCCGCCTTTCTCCAGCCGCCGCTGCCTTTTACAGAAACAGCAGCAGTGGCTGAGAGATGACTCATGCAGTTACAAACAACTCCCACATTTCTCCCTTAGTATGTCAGCCTAAGTAAATGTGAGGCCAGAATGATGAATGTGAAATAATGTCCACCTCAGGTTGGTGCTGAAAACACTCGGGGTTTCTCTGGGACTTGAGCGATGACAGAAATCACACCTTGGTTTTCATTCCTTCTGTTTCTATCCACATTAAACTCTAATAGCGGCTCAGTATTTAATCATATTTCCTTCACAATTCCAGAGAAGCGTTGAGAGGATTCCCCGGCGGAGACCAGGCTGTGAAGATGTGGGAGCTGCTATGAGTCATTCAGAGAAATCCTGGGAGCAGAGTCACGATGAAGCTTTTCAAAACGCTGTTTTTATAAAAGGGAATTAAAAGATGAATAAAGCATCAGAACCGCACAGACCAGACGGAAACGCAGAGAAAGCTTCTCCTTCCTGGGTTCTGCCCACGCAGCCACTCCTCCTCTTTACCTCCATGGTGGAACACTTTCCTCTTTCATGTCTGACGGTGTCATCTCATTTACACCCCCCGACTCCCCAGGGACAGCGCTGGACTAGCTGCCAGCTAAAAGCTTTTTGCCTTTTTACTGACTGACGTTCAGTCGGTGATTCTCGAGCAGCAGGGTTCTGTTTCTTCACTACGGCTGGAAAATTATGAAGGAGAAATACTTTTTACTCATTTGAAGAATTTCTATCAATTAAAACTGCAGCTGCTTCCCATCTCGAACGTTTCCTGGATGTTTCCAGTCTGTGTTTCGACTTTCAGAGTTGAAACCGTTTTATTAAAACCCCCCATGACCTCCTCATGGGAGCGGCCTCCTCTTTAGTGATCATCCTCCTTCATCAGCCCCCCCACACACCTACCACCCTCTTCTGTTGGCATCTCACACCCCCATCCTGGTTTAAACCAAACCTTTCCCTCATTCACTTCCTCAGATCCCAGTCCTCCACCGTTACCTCTGGTGTGCCTCAGGGCTCTGTCCTGGTGCCTTTACTGTCTTCTGTGGAAAATGTGCTATACAAATAAACTTGCCTTGCCTTGCCTTGCCTTATTTCTACAGTCTTTGGCGGTATGATCCAGGCTGATGACGTCCTGCGTGATGAACTCAGACTAAAGTCGGATGAAACCAGAGTCCAGATGGTGGTTAGAGATCAGATGGTGACAAAGCATCACTCCAGGTGGAGGAGGACCGGTGAACCATCTAGAATGCAAAGCAAGAACAATCCATGGATTTAATCCATGATTGTGATTGGTCGAGAAGAAAGGTGGGCTGATCAGCTATTGGTTCAAAGTGTTTAGATCAGGAGAGTCAAACTCAATCAAACAAGGAGCCAAAATCCAAAACACACCTGAGGTCACGGGGCCGACAGGATAAACATTTAATGAACACTTAAAACTACATTTTAAAAACTTATTTTTTTAAACATAATTATGAACCAGATATATAGGATTACCTGTGATAATACTAGTGTGAATGCTGGAAGATTAGTTTAGCTGCTGAAGATGCTGAAATTGGTAGATAAAAACGCTGAAGCTGATAGCCAGCTAGAATATTAGCTAAATGCTAAATTAGCCTAAAAAACTAAAAAAAGGAAGGTTGGTCAAAACAGCTAGCATGTAGCTGAAATAGGCTAAAAAAATCTCAGTAAATCCCCAAATAGTCCAGAAAACTATCAGAATGCCAACTTTTAAAACTTTAAAACTGTAACATTTTAACATAATTCTGAATACTAGAAACTCAGGAATATTATTCCAGAATAAATCAACTTAAACCCTAAATAACTTTCAATATTTTACTCTCAATAAAAATATATTTTATCAAAATGATACAAGTTAGAAATGAGAACAAGATAACATCGGGTCATTAATAACAATAAAATAAAATGATCTGGAGGGCCGGATCCGGCCCCCGGGCCGTGACTTTGACACGTGTGCTTTAGAGCAACATAATAACCCAGCATACCTGGAGGTCAGGTGAATCTTCCTAATAAAAACTGCACTAAAGCTTCACTTTTCATGAGCCCTCCATCTTCTTCATCACTCCACACTGTAGAAGTGAAACATCGGATCAATAGTTAAAAGTTTTGTCATTTGTTGCTTTTCAAAATATATGTTTTTATCAAATTAAACTGTTTTGTTGTGTCAACTCAAAATTTTAATCATTAGCTTTCATTCATTTAAAATTTGAGTTAAAATCTTTGAATTGATGAAAACTAATATTTTTAAATGTAAAAAATTTGGAAACTTTCATCAATTGATCCAATTTTTCACTTTTTCAGTGCACTTTCAGAATAAAACTCGGGTTCACCTCCAAGTGTTAAAAAATTAAACTGAAAATTATTATTGGTAGAGTCCGTTCTCTGACCCATCCATCCATCATCCATCATCCATCCATCCGTCCATCATCCATCCATCCGTCCATCATCCATCCATCCATTATCCATCCATCCATCCATCCATCCATCATCCATCCGTCCATCATCCATCCATCCATCCATCCATTATCCATCCATCCATCATCTATCATCCATCATCCATCATCCATCCATCCGTCCATCATCCATCCATCCGTCCATCATCCATCCATCCATCATCCATCCATCCATCATCCATCATCCGTCCATCATCCATCCATCCATCATCCATCCATCATCCATCCATCTTCTCAACACACTGTATCCCTTTCAGGATACAGGGTTGCTGGAGCCTGTCCTAGATGCACTCGGATGAAGGTGGGATAAATCCTTGATGGGTATCCGGTGTGTCACAAAACTGACCGTTTCTACTCTCTCAGTGAGAACTCTCCTCCCCCAGGAGAGGATTGTAATATCAGTTGTCTCTGCCCCCCCCCCATCCCCATTCTGGTCCTGTTCTGTTTATTATTTTCTGGTGTTCATGTAACCATGACTGTTCTGATGATGGCTCATTTAACTACCTGTGAGAGCCTGTTTATTAAAAAGGACCAAGACCCCCCCCCCCCAGATACTCTAAGTTGTGTGTAAAAAGTACATAAATATCTGTGTCTGTACTCATGTGTAGGTGTGCATGTGTGTGTGTGTCTGTGTGCACTTGTGTGTTTGTGTTGTGAAAGCAGAAGGTGATTTAACGGAAATAAATAAATAAACAACTCCTCCCGTCACGCTGAGAGTGACTAAAATGACTTTCCCTGTTACCATGGTAACAACGAGATATGCTTTCCCTCTATGTGTACTAACAACATATGTGCAAACAGCACCAGAGGGCAGGAAGATGTCCACCTGGAACAACCTGTGGAGGAGGAATGGAGAAAGATCTCAAGATCTGGAGGAAGGAGCTTGAAGCCAAACCGCGGTGGACGGGTTCCTCGGTCCGGTTAGAGGCCGGCGGCGGTGGAAGGGATGAGTGGGCGGGAATGCCCCGGACAGTTAACACGCCACAAGCTCACAAACGCACAACACTGAACAACTCAGTTCTGATGTAAATGAACTAAAAACACTTTCATGTTTTATGTCTAATCTTTAACACTTTGACTCGTTCACTTAAAAAAAACAAAAACATGTTTTTGAAAAAACTGTGAAATCAACAAACTGTATGATTTAATAGTTGTATGATGTAGTTTATGTATTTAAACACGTGTGTAACACGGATGTCAGTTCACACACGCACAAACCGGCTTAATCAGTAGAAAAACGTTGATAACTCAGCTGGGTGTCGGGCCAGATGTTATCTGAAGAGTCAGGAATGCAACTTCAAGGCCTCCGCTGGGTTTCCATGACAACAGAGGATACGAGATCGGATCTGGATCTCTAATCAGGAACAGAGTTTGGAAATTAGCAGCTCAGCATTACGTTCAATGCTATTTATATCTGAGGGAGAGGAAAACTCTTTCACTTCAGGCTGCTGTGTGGAGACGATCATATTTTAGGTTTTTTATTCTCGTCCAGGAGCAGAAGAAACTGCAGCTTCAAAGTGGGATTGTCTGGTTTTGGCTTTGATGTTTCCTGAGTTTGTTTTAACACCTTCAGCTGATTTTGGTCTTTAGTTAATCTGAGGAGAATTTTATATTAGCAGATATTTGCTTTGAAGAGCAAAAACAGATTAATATAAACATTAATACTTATTTCTTCTTCATATGTTTTTGATTCATAAAAACTCAATCACACTTTCAGGGATTTAAGCAATCTTGATATCGAAACGTTCAACTCGTTAAGGACATTACTGCTTGGTATTCATACATTTTAGGATTTTTAAGATTTTACACAATTCCTGCGATTTTTCAGCCCCATTGAAATGAATGTTTCAAATTTATGTAATTTATGCAATTAAAAACATTCAGGACGTTCATGCTTTTCTATGATTTATGCGATTTTTGAAATTCTATGCAAAGTTTTTTAAAGTAATTCTTCCAGTATTTGTGCACTTTCTGCGAATTATGCAAGTTTGTTTTCACAACGTTCAGCATGTTGAGGACATTAATGCTACGGAGGTTTTCTAGGCTAATTTTGAATGTCGCTAATATTTTAGCAGTGTGCTAAATTTTTTGGTTAATTTTTCATCTACAGAGGTTTTTGGGTAATTTTGGTTCACACCTTTTATGCATTTTTAACAATTTTTGCAATGTTTCAATATTTTTT
>NC_050515.1:214949-218589 GCF_002922805.2 Oryzias melastigma | reverse complement strand
ATCCATCATCCATCCATCCATCCATCATCCATCCATCATCCATCATCTATCATACCAGATGTTATCATTTTTTTCCATTTTCTTCTAAAATAATTTCCACCTAATCCACAAGTTTTTTGTCACTATAATAATAAACTGCAGTTTGGTTCATGAAAACTCAAAAGTATAAAATATAAATCATTTGCTTTGAACTGGCAATAAATTATTTCTATTGGACTGTAGAATATTCATTTTGAATTGATTTAGTTTTAGATAATTTTTCTCTTTTTTGAATATTTTTGTGGCACTTTTTATTTCCAAATTTTTAAGTTTTTCTATAAGATGTTGTGTTAAGTAAAAACGACCAGCGTCATCGACAGATCATTGATTAATCTGCAGTGATTCTCTCCTAAAGATTCATGTTTCTGTGTCAATCTGAGCAGATGAAAACCGACTCATTCATATTGTCTGTATTCAGAAATGTGAACTACAGTTTAAAGCGCTTTCTGATGGTAAATGCAGGAACAGGACGGCGGTTCAGAGGATCAGTTTGACAACAGTTTGAACAGTCAATAAAAAGCTCAGTAAGTGCCCCCCCCTCCGTTTGGATTACCTGCTTCTATAGGACAGAAATGGAAAGCGCTCCCTCCCACTGGAATAATGAATAAAAAGGTGAGTCCGTGGAAGCGCCGGCGGCGTCCTCCGTGAGGCGGTGAGTCACGCTGGAGCTTTTGTTTTGTAACGCCTCACAGAGGCTGAGTGATGCGGGCCGGGCCTGGGGGGCCGTGTGAGCTGGAAGAGCACTTTTTGGTAATCAAACCCTGTGAAGTGGTTTGTGTGGGCAAAGCTCAGAAGGTGTGAGTTAGTGAAGAGTGTGAGATGTGTGGGCTGCTCTGCGGATGGAGACGTGGAGCTGAAATAATGGCTTCTTTGTGCAGCTGTCACATGAACGGCCCATGTTTGCAAGCGTTATTATCTGCCTGCTTCTCTGTTTTCTTTCTTATTATTTCCAGAAATTACTATTTTATTCTGCAAATACCCATTTTCTTCTGTTTCTATCATCAAATACCGGTTTTACTTCAATACTTCCTCTAAAAACACGGAAAAAACCAAAAAATAATGTGATTTTGGACTTCAAGGTTTGAATTCTTGTTTTTTTTTCATTCTTTATCTTCTTCATTTGATTTATTTAAACACGTTCTAGGAGTTATTCAAATAAAACAGGATTTAAATGTACAGAAATGTACATTTTATATCTAATAAAACTGCATTTCACCACAAAACGGTAAAACAAAAACATTTTTTGAGCATACGCTGTCATGTTGAGTCCACAACGTTTCGTTGACCTTTGACCTCAAGCAGAGGGCGCCATCTTGATTTTGTATTTATTTTTTAATCCCTTTTAGGAACACCTGCTGGTTAAAACTCCTCCTATTTGGATCTGTCAGCTAAAGCATCACGGAGAAATGTTGGAAACAAATGTTGGTTTTGAAGATTGTAGATTTGGAACGTCTTTAGCGTGGCGAGATCGTCAAAGAGGAATTTCTGTGTTTTATGTATATTTGTTTTCTAGAACATTGAGAAAATCTAATATATGAGTCATGAACAAAATGAAATGACATATGAAATGTCCTTATTGTGGGACAAAGGGTCATCATTGGAATGTGGGCGTGGTTAAGAAAACTCTCTGTTGCCATGGAAATCCAAAAACTTACCTCTGTTGATTCTTCTCAAAATCATACGAGCATCCAACAATCTTTCAACGAGCATCCAGAGAGCTTTCAACGATCATCCAACAATCTTTCAACGAGCATTCAGAGAGCTTTTAACGAGCATCCAGCGAGAGTTCTGAAAGACCTGCAGAACTGCTGTTGAATGGTTTCACTTTAACCCTCGTGCTCTCTTATGGGGTCCATGTGACCCCGCCCACATTAACGGTTGACCCCTCCCATGACAAAGGTGGACAGGATTTGATGTCTGCCACAGACACCAGAGAACATAAAAAAAACCCTTGAAAAGAAAAGTTCTGTGCTGTCTCGTGGGTCCAGATGACCCCTCTTAATGTAAACATGGCTCGGATAGCACGATGGTTAAATGGGGGTGTGGGGGGGGGTGCTTTCTGCCTCTCATTAATACTTTATAAATTCCAGCCAAGAGCCTCTGCTCATGACACTGAGCCGCACATTCATATTTACCCTAAGTGGGTGATTAATTCAGAAGACTCATCTGCCCTTCAAAGTCCTTAAATATTTAAACTTCTTTTTTTGTTGCCATTTATACCTGAGAGGAGATCCAGCTCCTGTTTATGGTTCGATCCGTGGAATAAATCATCAATAGTTGATTGTTCTTTATACAGTTCATTAAGATTGATGCTAAAAATAAATCCTTTTTGCATTTTAAGTTTGTTTTAATAGGATTTTATTATCTTTTACATCAACCTTTTCAGATTTTTTGAATGAAGTATTGGTTCTAATCAGCATAAAGCTTTCCACCAACAGAGACAAAAGCCTTCTGGGCTGTGCACTGAAAGGGTTTTGCCGTCAACAGTGATCAAAGCGTCATCAGTGACTCACCGCAGCTTTATTTAACAAGTGATTCATTTTTAGGCTGGGAGAGCTGAATCCGGACTTCAGTCGTGACAAAAACATCTAATTTTGTAAGTGAGAAGAAAAGCTTTCCTTCCACTTTCTCCTTTATTTATCTGTTTCTGACAGCATCCAGCATTACGCTGGTAACAGACACACTTTAGTCATTTGCTGCCATGGCAACTGCTGCTCCTGTGCAGTCAAGTGCCTTTAAAGGGCTGTACAGTGAGCGGCAAGACGAGCCGCTACGGAGGGATCTTAAAGCTTTAACGTGACAAAGAACCACACAGAGAAACTGGTCCTCAGACTCCTGCGATTCGTTTTCAGACTGGAAGATGATCAGATTGTCTCTGTAATGTTTGCTGGACGTTTGTCCGTCACAGGTTGAGATCAGGACAACAGATCTTTCTCCGCTGACGCTCATGCTCCCATAAATGCCGTGTGTTGGTTTCAGAAGGTCAGAGAGTTTTTGACTGAAGGAAAAAGCGTGCAATGGCGGCTGGAGGACCTCTCTGTGCTGACACCCCGTCCCCGTCCCCGTCGCTCTTTCCATCTCAGCTGAGAGATGCTTGAACCCAAGTAGCTCACTCGTGTTTTTGTGACAAACGTGATTCTCTGTGTGTCAGACAGACAACAAAACCAGAATGTTTGTTTGTATGAACCGATTTTTGGAGCTGCTCCAGTGATTGGCTGGGATCAGGTTTCCTTTTCCTGTCTCCTTCCTGGATGGTGTCACTCCTCCGACTCTGGATGTCATTCCGGTGTTGACACGTCTGACTTTTCTCTTAATTATCTTATAAGCAGCAGCTCAGAGAGCAAACAGGAACACAGGAGCTGAATCAGCAGAACCAGCAGCTTCTCAAAGGGACATAAGGCGACTCGAGTGTGAAGACGCCACATGGTTGTTGGCAAACCGCTCGACAGGAAGGCGGCGCAGGAAATATGGCTGCAGCTTCAATGAGAGAATCACTTTGAATTTGGTTTGGATTCTTCCTTTCATTCTTCAGTTTGATTCATTTCATGTTATTTATGACTTTTAGATTTAAATTCGCACTCTGATCCTCTTCTGATCTGTT
>NC_050515.1:208541-212797 GCF_002922805.2 Oryzias melastigma | reverse complement strand
ATTGTTTTACTTGTGTGTTCTTACCTTTTTTTTTGTAAAGTGACCTTGAGAGCCTGAAAGGCGCTTTTAAATTAAATGTATTATTATTTATTATTATTATTCTACCCACTGACTGCATATGAAAACTGGACTGAGAGCCCCCCCTCCCCACCCGGCATTCCAAACAGGAAGTGGTTCCAAGAAGACAAAATCCCGTAGACTTCAATAGAGGAATAATATCACTCGTAGTGTTTTTTAAACATCTTCTTTATAATCCTCCTTTTTCACGATATTTTTCCTGTAGGTCAAGTTATAAACTGACCAATCAGATGCTTTAATAAAAGTAGGCGGAGCCTGCTGCCCCCAATGTCAAAACCTTTGACAGATCTTGGTTTCAAATGGTAGGGGTGTGGCTTTCAGACAAGCTCCCCCCTGATTGGTGAAGGTGGTGCTATCGAAACCATGACTCAGACTAATCACTGCTTACCAACATTGTCTGGCTCCAACATGGCGGCGTCCGTATTTTTATAAAATGCATTTTTTTAAGTAGGGCTCCGGCTCCAACTAAACAAAGTCAATTCAGTCGCCATAGTAACTGAATTGACTTTGTTTGGTTGGAGCCAGAATGCAAACCCTTTTCTCTGGAGGACGTTACTCAGTCCAGTTCTCTGATACAGTCGATGGTTCCACCTCAGTAACACAAGAATTCCCATTGGATATTTTATACTTCAAACACAGAAACCATCGACTTCTAGTTAAAGTAACCCCCCAAATAGAGAACAACAGCTACATTTGTGAATTGTGTCCATTTGTTTCATCTGTTCAGAGTCTTAGAGATCAAAAGGAGGAAGAATCTGAAAGATCCTCCTAAAAAAGGAATAAACAGAGAAAACTGAAGTCTTTTATTCCCTGAAGAACTCTAAACAGGTTCCAGTCTCCAAGATGTTTGAGTAGTCGGCAAAAACCGTGTCTGAACACAAATGAACACAAATGAACACAAATGAACACACAATAACACAAATGAACACACAAGAACACACAGGAACACACAAGAACACACAGGAACACACATAAACATTCATGAACACACACAAACACACAAGAACGGATGTCAGACAACAACATGAAAATGACTCGGTATCATGAGTCGGAGCTGCAGCCGCTTCACAAATTCTCCAAGGAAAGCCTCATATGAAGGAAGACGACTGGCATAAGCTGTCACAGCAGGGGGGAGGCGGAGCCAGCCAAACACCCTCCGAGGGAGGGGCGGAGGCAGCGCTCCAGAGAGCGGAAAAAGTGACCCCGCAGGGGGGTCAGGGGCCGGAAGCATGTAGAGGAAGCAGAAAGGTGAAGAGGGGGAGCGTGCCGCGGCATCAGCCCTCCCCATTACCGGAGCGCCGGAGGGGCTTTGAGGGGCGAGGCACAGGAAGGAAGGCTGATGAGCGCGGACCCCCCCACGGTCACTTCAGTTCTGCTCCAGTCAGTGACAGACATTAGAGTCATTTGAGAGGACAGATGATGCAGCTGTGACCAGCACACAGAGGGGGCGGAGCCAGCACGCAGAGGGGGGCGGGGACAATCACTGCTTGGTTAAAAACAGAAGTTCTCCTTTATAAACTCTGACTTTTGTTGGAGTAGATAAAAGATGAACCGTCCTGTTTATTCACTTTCTTTAAAGACTCACAAATTCATCCCTAAAACGAGGAAATCCTTCAGAGGTTTTTACTTCTGTCTGTGTCTTCATCCATTTAGAGTTCATGTCTCATTCTATGCATGAGTGTGTGTGTGTGTGTGGGGTGGGGGGGTGGGGGGTCAAACGGATAGAAGGCCTTCTGTGTGTTTTATAATTTCGTTTCAAATTATTTCAAGTCAGTCAAGACCTTTGTGCAACTGTTGTATGGAAAGTGCTTTATAAATAAAGCTTGATTGAATCATTTCAGACATTTGTATTTCAGATAGCTGTCACTGATCCTACTGAAGACTTTAGCTCGACTTTAGATCCACAGGAACACGTCAGTGTCTCCAACTGTTACTGGAGACGGCAGGAATGCAAATATTTCATCATCACCATGTTTAGAGTTTAGGTCTGAACCACTTTCCATCACTGGTGCAGACTCTGCAGCCGTTACCATGACGACTCATGGCTCCACCTGTCAAACAGTCCCCTCTTTGAACTATTTATACCAAAACAAGATTAAAGTACTAATAGTTGACTTGATATGTATGTCTCCCATAGGTGTCGATGGTATCAGCGGGATTATGCAGTTATTTCTGATAATAGAAACCTTGTCCGGTATTATCCCGTACATATGAAAGGAAAAAAACAAAAAAAGGGGGGGGGACATAAATTCTCTTCTTCCCATTCACTTTCTCATATTTTCAAGCAACAACTCAAACCCTACTTGCATTTTTCAGACAAACTGTATTTAATGAATCTATTCCATGATCCTTGGAGTCCCACAAGGTTCGATCTTAGGCCCACTGTTTTCTGTTTAAATGTCTTTGTTGGTGTTTAACCATCCATCTCTACCTGCAACCAGTAGAGGGAGCTCTCCCCAGAGTACTGGCTACCCTTGCTCCTTTCCTCTACTACATCTCCCATGATCCATTGCTCTCTGGTGCGAGCCTTCCTCAGCTGTCTCTCTGTATATATTTCACTCTCCAACCTCTGCTCAGTGCGAAGTCTTGTTTAGTTTGCTAACAGTCTAAGCGTTCCTTCTTTGTCTGATTCTCCGTGTTTTGAATCCTGCGTGTTTATTCGCCATCCCGCCTCGCTCTCCGTGTTCGACCCTGGCCTGGACTCTGATTACGTTCATGTCTTGCTCATTAAACCATTTGCACATGGATCCAAACGTCTCAGCTTCTTCATCACAGTCGTGACCTCTGTCTGTGAGGAGGCTACCATTGTTTAATATGCTGATGATACCGTTCTATACACTAATGGGAGAAGTCCCATTGAGGTGTCAACAAAAGTCAACATGTCAGTGACTGATTATAGTTCATGTCTTCCTTTAAATCCCGAGGAAACTGTAACCATGTTCTTCTCTAAAGTTAGGACTCGTCCTGAGATTGTAGTTAGTGGTCAAACATCTGTGTGTGAAATATCTGTGTGTAACTGTGGATCAGACACATCAAAGAACATGTCAACATGTAATACTTTGAAATAGAATCTATCACATTTTAAATACATAAGAAACTCTTTTACATCAAGTACTTGAATGCGATGATGGTTCCTCGTGTTTGTCCTGATTCACATCCTGGTCTCCAGCATGTACAACAAACCCATGAAGTCCTTGTATAAAAGTATCCTGAAGATATCACTGTCATGTACTGGCTACTTATGCTAATGTCATTTACTCATAAAATTATTCTTAATCCTTCTGAACTCGTTTGTGAGGAAACACTGCAGGAGTTTCCCGTTCTGTGTCTCGTTTCTTAAACTCTCTTGTTGTGTTTTGTGAGTATACTGTGTGTAACTGCAAAAACGTGTATTTATGATGATGAGTTTTTACCCTGTTGAGAAGATGTCATCACCTTCTAGCAAACGTCTCCAAACACACGGAATAAACCAGTCCAGTCAGCTGGTTTCCCTCCTGCTTCTTGTTGTTTCCAGACAGTCAGCATGAGGACAGTTACTGAAATCTGTTTAGATAAATATCTGAAGATACTAGAAAAACACTTTCATCACAAAATGAACTAAGTTTTGGTGCTAATCTTTACTACTTAAATCTTACTAAAGTAGCATTGTTACTAGTGTTGTAGTAGTGTGATTGCTTAATCAGCAATCACACTATAGTGATCCTCCTGCGACGTTCTGTATGTTTTTCAGCACATAAAAACTCAATCACACTTTCAGAGATTTCAGCTTTCTTTCCTCTAAACGTCTCTATATTTTAGTAATGAACAGAGAAAAGAGGAAGTAGAGAGGAGAAATGATCTGTTTTATATGAGATTACAAGAGTTTTGTGAACACATTTAGGATTGAAGTGATTTATTATTTATGTTTGACCACAGAGAGAAATCTGATCTGGATATTTCGTGATTTATTCAAAACCTCAGAGAGAAGCACCAACTTGAAAAGCTTGTGTGAAAGGCGCCCCCTGCTGGCCATTTTTTATTCAATGCAACCATTTTATGTGAAAGAAGTAGTTTTTTATGGAGGACTAAATCTGACAATATGAAATAAATATATACACCCTTAAATTATTAAATAAATATGGAATTAATTATTTTAAATCAGCATTAAATCAGTAAAATTGGAAATCAATGAAAATATG
>NC_050515.1:208100-208495 GCF_002922805.2 Oryzias melastigma | reverse complement strand
GGCCAGACACCAAAAACAAACGCAAGCAGGGGAAAGATAAAATAAAACATAAACCTGGGTTACAAAAGTCTATCAACCCAGAGACGCACAGCTTCTCCTTAGAATGTAAGTTTTTAAGTAGCTGCAATACATTACAAAAATATATTTCAATAAAGGCCACTAATTGATTAAAAAAATTAAATGAATGAATCGCAATTCTACTTTTTTTCTTGTTACAGTATTTGCTGACCATTTCTTATCCACAAATAATCACAAATGAAATTTACACACAAAACTGTACATTTTGTACAAAATTAGCCAAAAAAACACACAAAAAAAACCTTGGTTAGCCAAAACAGCTAGCATAGCATTTAGCTGAAATATTAGCTGAATTCCAAAATAGCAGTGGCGGGCCG